>NW_026844225.1:5780981-5926036 GCF_029955315.1 Cylas formicarius | reverse complement strand
ATATATATATATATATATATATATATATATATATATATATATATATATATATATATATATATATATATATATATATATATATATATATATATATATATATATATATATATATATATATATATATATATATATATATATATATATATATATATATATATATATATATATATATATATATATATATATATATATATATATATATATATATATATATATATATTCTCACGTATTGATTCACGGATGGAAAAATGTGATGACACTATACTCCGGGATATCATCCGTTCGCTCGTTGAACTCCGACTGGAATCCTGCATCCGACTGGAATTCTGCAAATCCTGCATCCGACTGGAATCCTGCAGACGTTTCGCCAAAATCTCACTTGGCATCTTCAATGCTCGCGCTGAGTGTTCGAAGTGTTTTCGGAGCGCGAGCATTGAAGATGCCAAGTGAGATTTTGGCCGAAACGTCTGCAGGATTCCAGTCGGATGCAGGATTTGCAGAATTCCAGTCGGATGCAGGATTCCAGTCGGAGTTCAACGAGCGAACGGATGATATCCCGGAGTATAGTGTCATCATATATATATATATATATATATATATATATATATATATATATATATATATATATATATATATATATATATATATATATATATATATATATATATATATGTTTATTTTCTGTAATAAAAGTCCTTAATTATTATTATTATTATCATGTCGATGGATTAAATCTAGTTTGGTTTGTTACGAGGCATTAACAAAATGTTTCATTTCATAATATTCTCGAAACTCGATTAAATGAGAGTTGATCGTCGAAAATATTTTAAATATTGATTTTGAATTTGAACTCGATTTTCCAATGAAGAATTGCCTTGTACTTTCGACATTTTCGCAATAGAAAAGGGTGAAATCGTCATTTCCAGTACCGCGAAGAGTGCTAAAGGACCAATACGAAGGTCGGTTGGAAGCGGACGAAACAGACTACGACCCAAACGAGAACGATGAGGACTTTGACGCATACGATACCGGAAATGAGTATATCAGAGAATCTGCAGCTTCACCAGCCGTTCCAAATCTCGAAAACGTCTCAAGAGATAATTTTACCAAGGATGCAGACGTAGGCATTTATCCGTCGGATAAATCGGACGGTCTGCATTTTGGTAAGTAATAGACATTACCCTCCTGACAGTGTAGGGGATTTAGTTCACCTGCAGTGTTCTATTGAACCGCGATCCATGTTAGGGGTGTGGAACAGCGAATTTTCGGGGGTGCAAATGGAAACGCGAGGGATTGGTTTCCGGTTAGTTATAGCCCAATTTTTTATTCGATAATGATTTTTGTCGGATGCGGATCGCGTTTTGTAGACGTTAATGACGTGCCTATTTTTTTACTCTTTGCCCCGGTTGTTGTAATACGGCCGTTTTTAACGAATGTCGCGTACAAAAACGTGGGAAAACCGGATAAAAAAACGAACGAAACCCTTAAATATCGAAAGAAAGAAAAAAAAAACACACGTTCCGGATCCGCGAATACTTTTATTCTTGTCTTGCAGTCCTTTTCATCGATCCTTCACTTACAGAAAGCCATAACTCTTTGTTCCATTTGGAAATCAAATTTTAAATAAACGTGTTTTCATTTGTTTTTACCCCCGTTCTTGTAGTATATGTCGTTTTTGATGTCTCAGTCATTTTTCTCAGGAAAGTCGGGGAAATATTTTACTTTCGGCGCTGCCGAAAAATAATCTTTGCTTTGTATCCGCGATCGGTCCTACAGATGTTTGTTTTGATATTGAAAATAAATGAGTTTAAGAGATTGTGTGTAGACAGAGTCTAAAAGGTCAATATTGAACGGCATTGTTCAATAAACACGTTAAGTGAGTTGAAAGGGTTGCCAAATGTCACATCAGAATGCACTTCGATTAGTGAAGTAACTACAGTGGCCTATTAAAACGGGCGGTTGATATAATTAGTACACGGGAAAAATAAATTACTGTAAATCGATAATGGTAAATGCTATTGCACCAGAAACGTATTTATAACATAGAATCTTATATTATTATATCTAATATTGTCGATAAATTAAATGCAAAAGTAGTTGAAGGAAAGATATGCTTATATAAATTTAATAAGTCAGTGATAATCAGTCAGACTTAAAATTCAATTTAGGGCAAATATTTAAAAATCTGCTATTTATTGCTCTATAACAAATATATATTTTATAATAAATCGGATCTCAAGTTGATTCCATTATAAAAAAAATATTATTTAATGTTTTGAACAGGCCTACACGCTGATGATATTCTCAGAAAACAAGGTAAAAAAGGCCAAAACTTCAAATACCTTACAATTTCATCAACTAAATAAAATACAGGATATATATATACATATATATATATATATATATATATATATATATATATATATATATATATATATATATATATATATATATATATATATATATATATATATATATATATATATATATATATATATATATATATATATATATATATATATATATATATATATATATATATATATATATATATATATATATATATAGATATAGTGAACTCGAAAGTTGCATCAAAATTGGTTCGCTGTATCCGAGGTTTACTAAAAGCAATAAATGACCTTTTGTACACATCTGACGTTTATCCGATGAATGGAGGTTATTACATAATATATAATATGATGTACGTTGGTTTTGTAAAAAAATGCCACGATATACTAGCATTTTTCTAGATGTCTACATGTATTATGTAATGTTTGAAAAATGAAAATTAATTATCATTCTATACAAAACAAGTAACAAGTGAAGAAGAACAAGTAAACAATATCTAAAAAAATAAACTAAAAGAAATACATGTATCCATGGTTTGTATGAGCCTGTTAGAAAAGTTGATATTACAATCAAATCTTTATTATTTTTTCCGTCATGTCTTTTACTGAAGGAACATTGATCATGGTCACTTCCTCATTAGCCTCTTCGTTTAGTTCATCTTCACTCAATTCTGTATTTGTTTCTGAAAAAAATTAAGTAAATCGGTCATTATTTTAACGTTACATTTCATGATATAGATACATGTTGACGCTAACTGGATAATTTCGTCTTGTGTCAAAGATTCGGTTGGAATAACTTAACCTAATCTCTGCTTCAAGGGCTTTCTGGGTGTCGGTATTTTCCTCGCCATTTTCAGGATCTCCTGAATGTTTTTTTAGTCATTCCTTTAGAGGCAATTCATCATCAGAGTCAAAATGATCTTCTGCTTCAAACAGTTTACAACAGTGTTTTTGCTAACTTCCTGCCAAGCACGGTGAATAAAATTTACAGCATCCAATAAGCTCACTGAAACCTCTTGTCCATCATCAATTGCTTCTATCATCTTTATCAGCAAAATCTTCCTAGTGACACTTCAGAGAATGGATTATGCCTTGGTCCATGGTCTGTAGCTTTGAACTGGCATTGGGTGGCATAAAAACCAGTTTGATTTAGTTCAACGGAACATTGGGATGTGTTGGAGAATTATCTACTAAAAGAATAATTTTTCTGTTCTTCTGCTTCAATTCTGTATCCCATTGGAGCAGCTCTTCGGTAAATAAGACAGATGTCATCCGCGCTTTGGATTAACTGGTTTGCTGATAACAAACAGCTTTCTATTTTCTGTTCCAGACATATTTGCAGTAACCAGAACTGTTATTCGAACCTTGGACAATTTTCCACCTGCACACTTTTCTCCTTGGAATTTCAATGTTTTATCAACGGTTAGTTTGTAGAAAAGGCAGGTCTCATCGGCGTTAAAAATATTGTCACTGTCATATTTTTTGCAAAGATCAGGCCAAACCGTTGTGAGCCAGTTATTAACAACATTCATATCAACTGATGCAGATTCACCAATAATTTTTCCTCCAGAGATACACTTTCTTTTCTTAAAAAGTTCAATCCAACTTCTGGAACACACAAAATTTCTTCCTTCTATTCTACTTCCCATTTCACTTGCTTTTTGCTGAAGAACTGGACCATAGGACGAGAGAATCCTATCTTTTTTTACAGGTAATGGAGACAGTTGACTTAGGCAAAATCATTTCACGACAAATATCACTTTGTTTCATACCACATTTAATTTTTTGTATAACATCGCATTTTTCTTTCAAAGTTAATGCTTTTCATTTTTGCTTCTCCATTTGAAGGTCTGTCATCAATATTCTCTACGAAATTTAAATCACAACTGGGATCAAAACAATAAGAAAACAAATAGATCTTAGTTTCAACGAAATTTAGTTCACTCTCTCCGAAAGTTCACTATATCTGGGTTCACTATAAACAGTAAAAAATTTACCTTTGTCTTATGAGACTTTTTGAGTATATTTCAAGAAGTGTTTATTATGACCGAATGTTCACAATAAACGGGTTTACTATATCCGAACTCCATTGTAGTTGCTTAATATAACAGTGAAATTGGAATAACTTTATCGAAAACTATGACCTAATATACAGTCAAATAAATGGTATGGATATTGTTCAATTAATAATGATAAATGCTATTTTTCAAAAAAGTATTTATAGTATCGAATATCATCGTATTGTTTATTGTTGAAAAAATATTGTTGATAAATTAAATTAAAATCAGTTAAAGGAAAGACACGATTATATGAATAAAAAAAATTTGTCAGCCTCAATCAGTCGGCATTAAAATCTAACTTAAATTTCGGAGAGGCTATTTTGTAATAATGTTTATTATTTTTTGTCCAATAACAATAATAAGTGCTTAAAAAGGTGCTAAAAAATATTAATATAATAAACCCTAACCCAACTACACCACCTACAGGCCTGCAGACAGTTGGTATTCTCAGAAAATAGTATAATGTCGTCAACTAAATAAAATAGTTGCTCAACAATGAAATTGGATTGACTCTATCTGAAAGTTTGATTTTAATTTTTTACGTATTAAAATTACTTATTATTATTATTACTATTTCCAAGTTCAATTCTTTCAATGAAACTAAAAAACATGTAAATGTAAATGTTTTACGTTTTCGTTGTTGCTTTTTTTTTGAAAAATCTGAATGACATTTTTGTAATTTGTGCTCAATGGTAAACTGAAACGGACCTGTCTGATAAAATCTCGTTTTGCGTCTTTCTCTAACTAGAAAGAAAACATAAATCAACGGGATATCGAAAGACGACGACCCCAGCGGCGGATAATTATTATTTAAAGGTCGTCACATAAAACTAAGCTTTTTTTGAGAGGGATACAAATATTTCTGCGTTAATACTGATACGACGGAAAAACATTTTTCAAATAAATTGGAGTTTTTGTCTTTCCTTTTCGTGCGTTCCAAATCTATCGATCGCACGACAAGTATACAGAATATTTTTGACAGCGTAGATAAACGAAATCAGTAATTGAAACAAGAAAAGAATTAACCGAGTAATGGATTTTGTTTTCAGAAATCCAAAAACGATACTTCCTGTATCTCATCATTAGCGTCGCCGTGGCTGTTCTGCTATTGATAAGTTTTCTAGTCGGACGATTTTTATTACAACGGCATCGAACGCAAAAGGAGGAGAAATTTTATGCGACCAGTATATCTGATCATACCCTCGCCAACGGTTTCACGGATGATATTAGTGAGGTTTGTAAACATTCACCCTTTAGCCCTAATACTGCCACTTTACGATAACATTGTTTTCGGTTCTATCGGAAAACCGTTGCTACCTGATAAACGCACTATTCGAAAAGGGTCCCCTCCTTTTGTTCCTAACCAATGAGGTTAGCGATTCTTTAAAAAATCTGACCCATATTTTTTTAAAGTAATTCAATTAAATGATTAAAAACTATTTCAAATTATTGACAATTTTCATTTCCATTACCGAAATATGCCAAGTTTGACCAATGAAACCCGTTTTCAGAATACTTTCAAAGAGTCAATATTACTAAAAGTTTTAATATGAACAAAAAAAAATTTTTTCCTCATAAAAATGCTAACTAATAAAATCTGCCATCGAACTCTATTTTGGTGTGATTATTGGATTTTTTCAAAATTAACATAAACGTATAGTGGGGGATGTTAATTGAGGGATGCCACAGTATCTCAGAATCCATACAAAAATCAAATAAAGTTAATGATAAAAAAAAACAAAAGAAAACTCTCTTGTAAAGCGATATATTACGAAAATATAATATAAAATATAAAAAATAAAATATTATATTATTATACATACTGGATATTTAAATTTGCCTAAGATAAGATATTTTTCAATTCCTGGCAACTCTCTACATACATATTTTATATAGTGAGTGATTTCAAGAAAAACGCTCACCCACGTCCATCAGAGTTTTTGTGCGCATTTTTTTAGTAAATAGAAAATATACAGAGTGCGTCAAAAAGTATATATAGATACCAAGTTCCTTTTATTAAATGGAACACCATTCATCGATTTTCGAATTCTGAGCAAAATTTCACGCATATTTCATGTAGCATACACTATACTCTATATAATTAATTTGGCTTATATCGTACCTTATTTTAAATTGTAAATCATCCAAATTTTGTAGTTTTTCTTATACACTTTTAAATGTCCCCAGAGGAAAAAATCCATCTGTCCGAGAAATACCATATTTAAATATTCGCGCACTTACTTTTTACAAAACGTTTGGATTCCTCCTGCGTCGGCTTTTGCTGGTCCGAACTTGCTGACGTTTCGCCAATCATCCTGCTGGCTTCTTCAGAGCTTCACTGAAACTGTCAGCAAGTTCGACTCAGCAAAAACCGACGCAAGAGGAATCTAGAAGTTTTGTAAAAAGTATTACAGTAGCCTGTGGAAGTTTCTTTGAAAAATTATTCACACACTTGTCGAGCACAATGATTTGGGAAACAAAACGCGAGAGCAATTTGAAGAAATTGTAAATAACGAGTTCCGGTAAGATTTTGATTAAACAAATATGGGCCAATTATTTTGTTATTCATTCGTGATTTTCTGTCATCCATCGGGGATTATTTGTACTGGTTTGTTTATCTGTATCTGACGATGACAAAAACGCTTTAAACTGCACATTTCATCATACTTTCACATAACTGTATGCTGCAGTCGGGATGTGGCCTTGTACGGTTGAGAATTTTCTTCTTTTAATACACGCAAAGCTGTTGGCTAAAACATTTGAAGCCACTTTATAAAATGCACGATGGGGATTATTCTCAACTTCTAATAAAATATTTAATCTGGTGTTATTAGCTTTTGGACGATCTGGATGCAGACGATCTTTGGCACCTATCAATTTTCTCTAAATTTGAATCATTGTGGATCTTGATATAGCTTTTTCTGGATATTTTGACTTAAACACATCACAAACCTCTTTTTGAGTTCTCGTTTTGTCTTCATCTCCAATAAAAATAAAAATTTCACTTTCATTACTGACTGTAATTGTAACAATTTAAAAACTTTGGTATTTAGCTGTCCATTTTAAAATTAATTAACATTCTGTTTTCTATTCTTTTTCTCGTAAAAAGTAAGAGATAGAATTCGAAAACGGATTTTAAAAAATGGTATTTCATTTGTATCGGATCATTTTCGTTCAATTCAATCCTGACTTTTAAATGAATTTGTCCCTTATTTTAGTAATTCACTGTATATATTATCCTATACTTCTTTACCGTTTCTGGCATATTTTGAATTTTATGTCAAAAGTGAAGTTTGTAAGTCTACGACGATTTCTCCGACTGAAAACGTCTTTGACCAGAGCGATCAAAAGGTAACAATGTCAAATGTAAAAAAATGGTATAAGGTTGAAGACTTTTTTCGAGGAACTAAAAAAATGCATTAATAGAACGAGTGTTCTATTTTAAAAACCAACAATTTGTATATATAACAATATCATATTTTTAAAGTAATTTCCCATAATAAACGAGACACTCAGAACTTGTATGGCCGTGTGATGCTTGTGCCAGTTGAAACGCGTAATGTATTTGTGATCGAATTTCATTTGTTTAACGTCACCAGTGAATCGCAAAAACTTAATAATTCAGTTTGGAAACTAAATTAATGTGTTGCCGTATGTAAGTTCGAATAGGTACCATAAAAACTAAACTTTATCTTAAAATGGCGACCCAATTTCCTGCGCAGACATTAAATATCTTATCTCAAAAATAAAACATAATAGTTGATGACAGAAGGAGCGGGATAAAACGAAAGTTTAAACTCAATAAATGTCGGGAATATCTTCATAAATCAACTTTTTGCATTCGATCCCGGGAAAAGATCGTTTTAGTTTAACCTTTGTCCCTAAAAGCTTTTATAAGACGATACGTTTGCCAGTCTCTTCGACTATGCAAAAAATGATATATTTTTTTAATGAAAAGTACGTGTTACTAACTTCAATGAGACATCGAACTGGATCCTGTGTTTAGTATTAGTTGGAGAATAAGAGGAAAGGAAAATATGAAAAGCTTAAATACAAATAACTTTGCGAGGACGCCCACACATTCAATAACGAGGCGGTTGGTTTTATTTTAACGAAACCATATCGGAAAAATCCCAGTAATGCCTTTTATTAAGTAGACTGCTACAACGTAATCTGTTCGGTGTACACAGGTCAGAGAAAAGCGGCTTAGCCGGGTAAGAAAGGCATCAAGCGCCATTTCACAACATTGTAAAAGCCACCAATCGTTATCTGTCGTGAATGGTTACTTTAAGAATACCTCGGCGAGGAAAATAAAAATTTTCGAAACAATCGCTATCGCATTTCAACGCAACGTTAATATAACGCAAGCAAAATGTGTAAAGCTAAGGGCATTCCGCAGTTCAATACTTCCGTTTAGTTATTGGGCAATTTATGTCGACTTCAGACGACAATTTGTCCGAGGCAAGCTTCGGCGCGAATTGCAAATAACATGAGAGTTAAAGACGGAACAAACGGGTTTAACACGACAATTGTTGTGTTAAACAAATTTAGGGACGATATTGGAAAAGCGATTTGTTTGCTTCAAGCGTGCAAAGACTAGCGCTTCCCGTAACAGACAAAAAAAATTCAAGGGTTTGTGGCTGGTCAACTCAACGCCCCGTAAAAGCCACGAATTTCACGCAATATTTTACATATTAGGCACTTGGGTGCATTTTTAAAAATTGTTTACAATTATTCACGGAAAAACAAACGCTCAATCGTGATTTTTATCAAAATCTTCGCTCGATATACGTTAATGGAGCCTACACCATTTACTCAACCAACATTATACATTTAAAACCGGAATAACCCGTCAACAAAATCCGTAATACAAACTCCGTGATTTAACATCGCGATAAAAAAAAGAAAAAATTGCCTCTATATTTTTGTTGACATCTACTGGAATGAAAATTCGATTTTCAGTCAATGAAATCTCTAGACAAACGGAAAAAAAAACTAATAATATTTATTGAAATACTAACATTTATGTTCAAAAACATACATTTTAATGCTGAACGTAACAAACGACCGTATTTAAAAAAGAGGAAAAAACAGAAAATAAAATATAATGAATAGTCAAAATATGTGTTAAAATTATCCATCTTCCAGCTGAGCGAAATAAACTACTGAAGCATTCAAAAACTACGCGTGGAGGAAACAGTACGCAAACAAAATGAAAAGCTAAATTTGAAGCACCAATCAAACCAAGAAAAATTTAAAAAAAAAGAAAAAATTGCCTCTATATATTTGTTGACATCTGCTAGAATGAAAATTCGATTTTCAGTCAAAGAAATCTCTCCACAAACGAAAAAAAAAACTAACAATATTTATTGAAATATGTTCAAAAACGTCCATTTTAAAGCTGAACTCAAGAAATGACAGAAGTATTTAAAAAAGAGAAAGAAATAGAAAATAAAATATAACGAAAAGCCAAAATATATGTTAAAATCAGTCATCTGTGAGCTGAAATAAACTACTGAAGCATTCAAAAATTACACGTGGAAGAAGCAGTAAGCAAACAAAATGAAAACCTAAATTTGAAGCACCAATAAAACAAAAACAAAAAGAAAAAACTGCCTCTATATTTTTGATCACATCTACTGGAATGAAAATTCGATTTTCAATCCACGAAATCTCTCGACAAACGAAAAAAAAAAACTAATAATATTTATTGAAATATGTTCAAAAAAGTCCATTTTAAAGCTGAACGCAACAAATGACCGAAGTATTTAAAAAAGAGAAAGAAACCGAGCATAAAATATTACGAAAAAACAAAATTTATGTTAAAATCAATTATCTGTGAGCTGAAATAAACTACCGAAGCATTCAAAAATTACACGTGGAAGAAACAATACGCAAACAAAATGAAAAGCTAAATTTGAACCAGCAATAAAACCAATAAAAATTGTAAAACAAAAAGAAAAAATTGCGTCTATATTTTTATTCACAACCACTGGAATGAAAATTTGATTTTCAGTCAATGAAATCTCTCGCCAAACGAAAAAAAAACTAATAATATTTATTGATATACTAACAATAGATGTTGAAAAACATCCATTTTAAAGCTGAACGCAACAAATGACCGAAGTATTTAAAAAAAGAGAAAGAAACCGAGCATAAAATATTACGAAAAAACAAAATTTATGTTAAAATCAATTATCTGTGAGCTGAAATAAACTACCGAAGCATTCAAAAATTACACGTGGAAGAAACAATACGCAAACAAAATGAAAAGCTAAATTTGAACCAGCAATAAAACCAATAAAACTTGTAAAACAAAAAGAAAAAATTGCCTCTATATTTTTGTTCACATCCACTGGAATGAAAATTTGAATTTCAGTCAATGAAATCTCTCGACAAACGAAAAAAAAAACTAATAATATTTATTGAAATACTAACAATAGATGTTGAAAAACATCCATTTTAAAGCTGAACGCAACAAATGAAAGAAGTATTAAAAACGAAAAAGAAACGAAAGATAAAATACAACGAAAAGTTAAAATATGTGCAAAAATCATCCATCGGTGAGCTGAAATAAACTACTCAACCATTCAAAAACTACTCGTGAAAGAAACAGCACGCAAACAAAATGAAAAGCCAAATTTGAAGCACCAAGCAAAACCAAGAAAAATTCTAAATCAAAACGAAAAAAATTGCCTCTATTATTTTTCTTGACATCCGCTGGAATGAAAATTCGATTTTCGACATAAACTACTGAAGCATTCAAAAACTACAAGTGGAAGAAACAGTAAGCAAACAAAATGAAAAGCCAAATTTGAAGTACCAACCGAACCAAGAAAAGTTTTAAAATCTCCCAAACTTATTTTTTATAAGCCGAAATTCCGCCCCCTTCTAAATTATAAAAAGTTGATAGATTCCGGGAAAAACTGACCGATAAATTACCGAACGAAATGAATAAGATGATTTAATGGCAAAAATTTTTGCCTCCCCTATGCGCGGCGAACTAAAACATCCAGACATTTTTCATTCTATTTCCGTTATTATTGACATATCCATCTTCGATATTTTTTTTAACAGGAAGTTACAATGCACCGCGTTGTCCGTAAATCCTGCGTTCTTTTCGATAAAAGAATATTTATCCCATTCTTTGCTTATAAAAGAAATATAGTTAATTTTAAAAAATAGATTCAGGGTATCCAATTTAAATCCATTAAAAAGACCATGACAAATTCTATGCAGGATTGTTGCTCTGCAAATAAACCCATAACTTCGATAAGACACCCCAGTACTGTACAGTAAATTTATGACAATAAAATTGTAGGTAGACGCAGACATAGATCTTCAAACTACGCTTCCCATGACAATACCATCTGTGACCGTTCATCCGGTTCCTATGGGTACCATTGCCGAAGTAGTAAGATACCCGCAGTACCCTGAGTATCCCACACATATGCATTCACACTCGCACACATTTCGAGGCTCTCAAGTTCCAGTGGTAGAAAACGATCCGGCTAGTAGGAGTAATATGAGGGATGCCAGCACCAGCCAGTACTACTATGGATGACCAGAGCATTCGGGGAGCGAGGCGGTTCCCCGAATATCCCAATCCCAATCTCAAGAAAAGAGGGGAAGCTCTTTCGGCTGTCCAGATCAACGCACGTACTGTTTCTAAATGTGATTTGCGTTGGTACTGTGATATTAAGTGAAAATGTTTATACAAGTCTACAAATTTTATACTTATAGGAAAAATTCGGATGGTAAAATCTCAATAATTATACCCGTGTGGGCGAAATTTATATATAGCCCATTTACGCTACCTATACAAAGAATGTACTGCTATGTCAACATGCAATGAAAACAAAATAAGATTTACGACCACACAACAAGCGGGTCAACTAGGGTGTAATGGACATTGAGGTTTTACATATCGGATTTTTTATAGAATAAGATTTGAAGCAATGACTGTATATTGTAATTTGATGTTAGAAGCGATTTTTGATATTGACTGTCTGCCATTTCTATAGAAAGATTTAATTTGCAGCCTTTTTTATACATTATGATAAGTTATTCTATTAGAAGCAATTAAATTATTGATTATTCGTAAGTTTCCCTTTGCTAATAACTTACAGAAGCAAGTTTTTGAGACTGTTTTACAATTAGACTATTAATAAACTAAGTTATTTTTCGGAAATCAAAGCCAAATTATATTGACCAGAACTTTGTTCTTTTTTCTGATGATCTATGTAAATAGTGTAAATTAGATACACAGGGTAAGAAGGAACGAGAACTAGAAATCTATCGTCATCATTTCAAATTGTTAAACCTAACCCGGTTGTTACTACCCTAAATGTATTAAGTAAATGTAACAAAGACAAACTTATATGAAGTCGCTATTAAGATAGTATAAATGTTATATTGTTACACATATATTACTTTAAAATACACACAATTTAAATATCTAATGTTGGAAATAAACATAATCTGTCTTTTTTTTTACTTAGAAATATGTGAATCTTCATAGATGTTAACAGTACCTTTGTTACTAGTAAACATAATGGATATACTTTCAGATTTTACCATCTTTTCAATGCCTATGCTGCCATCTATGAACCACTTTTCTAAGTACTTTATGAAATGAAACTAACAATTACCTCACTATTTTTTTTAAATCTGAAATTTATCCTTTGTGATTACTAGAAAATGTACGTTTCATTTTTTTGTATAAATGTTATATAACTCATATTTTAAATAAATGGTCTTTTGGTTCATTCAATTATTATTTATTAATAATCAAATTTTGAATATTAATATTAAATATTTCCAATGTGTTATAATTAATTATAGAGGCAAGGTGGAAAATTTCTTAAGTACAATACATATTAATAATAATAAATAAAAAATAAAATAATAATAATAATTTATTAATGATTTTTGATAACAATAAATTGGCTACCACCAATGGAAACCGAGCAATTAAAAAGAGTATAAACATTTGTATAGCAATGGCCACAAAGACTCATGAGGAATCTTCCCATTTGTATCCAAGCTCTGATGTAACAGTACGGTACAATAAATAACAAGAAAAACGTACCTTTTCTAAATCGTTTTGAGATGCTGGCATTCTCGGATGTTGTTTCCATGAGGATTATCAATAAACTATAGACTGATCCGTTTAATAACTTATCCCTGCAAAAATTTCAGTTGCCACCCGAGCACTGAAGTTGCTTAAAATATCATAAAAATGATCACTAAACTCAATTTTCTCTATTTTGTAAAAATTACTAAAATCGGAATTTCAAGATTAAAGGTAAAACCCCAAAAACTAACCAAAACATATTTGGTTTACGTGCTGCCATCTAGCGAGCCAGTCGGCAAAAACTTCATTTTGCTTTTTTATATAACGCATAGATGGCGCAGTGACATGGCGAAAATGGTTTTTGATTAAATACTGAAATTTTAATACATTTAACCGTAAACAGTCCGGAGAGTTTTGCGGCTTGTAGTCATAAGCAAATTAGAAACTTCGTCCTTTTTTCTGATTTATGTAAATATTGTAAATTGCATATATAGGGTAAAAGAGAATTAGAAAATCATTTTTGTCAACTGTTAAACCAAACCCGGTTGTTACTTCCCTAGATGTATTAAATAAAGGTAACAAGATAAAGCTTATATAAAGTGGCTGTCAAGATTGTACACTACTTCCAAAAACACACATTTTAAATACCTAATATTCGAAATTTAGAAATATCTGAATCCTCATAGATTTTACAGAACTTTTGTTCTAGTAAGCACAATGGATTCATGTTCCGATTTTACACTCCTTGATCAATCCTTATAAAGTGCAATTTTTTTTTTGTATAAATGTTATATGACTCGCATTTTAAATAATGTTCTTTTGGTTCATTGAATTTTACTCTCATTTATTTTTACTAATAACCAAATTTTGACTACTTGGGAAAATGATTTCCAATGTTTATCTAATTATATAAGCAAGGTGAAAAATGACTAATGTACAAGCGAAGACAATACATATTAATAATTAGATTGCATATGTTTTGTAAAAACAATTGGGAAACATACATTAAAAAGAAAAGGGTAAAATTATAATAGCATATTTATTGAACAATCATCATTTTTGATAACAGAAGATAACAATATCATTTTAAACCTAAAAATACTAATCCCCCACGTCACTATCTCGATCACCAATAAGATAAAGAAACTGAAAGGCAATACCCAACAACATGGTGCCCAACAGGTCACCTAAGGCCGTTAAATAAGGAATAGCAGAGTTGTCAGGATCGATTCCTGATTTCCACATGCTAAGAGTTAATACCTGTGCGCTATAGAGTAATAGAAACACCTGAAGTAAGGCGGCCATCAAATAGACAATCATGAAAATGAGGGTAAAAGAAGTATGACCTGCTTTAAGGTAACTAATAGTATAGGAAAATATGAGATGGCCTGGTATGACCATTAACATAAGCATTTGAGCTGTGCCCCCATGGCTGGTCTCTTTTTTATCACAGAATGCAGAGCAAGGGCTTATACAAACTTGCATATGGCTTGGCAGTTTCCCAGGTTTACCTCTCCTGTGCAATTCTGTTGAAATACGACTTGCTTGCACAGCAACGAGATTACCACCTACCCCATTAATCACTAATTGGAAAACTGCTACACCCTTATATTGTGAAACAGTAAAATCTAAAATCAAACCACCAACACTACTAATAATCATGGCCGTAATTACTGGACTCCACCCACTAAACAAAACTTTGTGAGTGTGTTCATTTTGACTAGCTATGTAAGACCATAAAGGTACTATAGATAATCCTAACACAATAAGACTTGGTGTCAACCACTTATACTGGTCCATGGAGTGATAAAAAATGGATGCAAACAATGACAAACAAGCCAAGGTTGTGAGATCACCTAAACTGGCAGCTATTGGAGTAGCCACATTGTCAGGGTTAATGTTCAGTCGCCGGGAAAACATAATGACACCAATCATAACTATACCCAAGACAAAACTAGCACCAAATGCTGTAACAATGCTGCTGGCACATAAGAGTAACGCATGTTTTATATTTATGACACCAGTAGGAACCCAGCCGAATACAACAGCAGCAACAGATGCTAGAAAACCAACAACTATAGCCTGACATAATATTAAAGCAAGATTTCCTGTAATTAAACTTAATTTTTGTTTTCGCGTGTCTAAATGGCCCAAATTTGCATGCGTGGAGAGCCTAGATGCTAAAGTCATTTCCAAATTTCCTTTAAGTCCTAGTAAAGCGGGTACAAGAATATATACTTCAGATATATTTTGGTATACTGGCCAATGCTGCACTTTATCCAACAATAAACTTGCTCCAACCATTCCAAATCCAGCAAGTAAGAAAGGTATAAACATTTGTATAGCGGTAGCCCACACCGACTCATCAGGAATTATCTCTTCATTTGCATCCACGCTCTGATTTAACAGTACACATGTGTCTGATGTGTACTGTTCATTATCATCCTAAGGTAATACAGGATAACTTAAAAACATTTATGTAGAATAAAACTTACCATGCCTTGCCCATCTTCAGACATTCTTTTATGACCTCCTATACGGCGTTTATAAATTTCTCTGCCTACTACATCCATTTTGTTTTCGTCGTTGAAAATAGCCTAACATTTTGAAAAATCTACGTGATCTAAATCTTTTTGAGCTGCTGGCATCCTCGGTTCTTGTTTCCACGTCGACTGTTTCTAAATAAACTAATTCGTTTGATTACGTTTCCCTGTTCCGTTCCTTATCAGCTTGTCACAACACTGTCAAAATTTCACATTTGATGGTACCATCCAAGGACTGAAATTGCTTAAAATATCACAAAAATGATCACTAAACTCCTTTTTGTCCATTTTGTAAAAATGACTAAAATCCGAATTTCCAGAATAATACTAAAACCCCTAGGAAATATATTTGGTATACGTGCTGCCATCTAGCGAACCAATCGGTGAAAACTTTATTTTGCTCTCTTGTTTAACCAATAGGTGGCGCAGTAATATCGTGAATATAGTTTTTCATGAAATGCTTAATTTTTTATACATTTTAACTCTAAACAGTTTGGAGGATTCTGCGACATGCTGTTATAAGTGGATTATTGCATTATAAAATATTGTTAAAAGTCAAACCTCTCTCTCTACCCCAAAAAATGTATTAATTTTGCTACTCAAGCTTTAGAAGAATAAAAAATATTCGTAGTATCTCTATTTAAATAACGAACGATGAATCGTTTTAACATATTAAAATGAAAACCTTTTGAAAACTAATGGTTTAGAACGAAGAAGTTCCATTGCAAAATTGATAATCATTCCTCACGCAATTTTTTAGAAAAAATGCTATTTGCCGACCAGAGGGATAATTCTGAAATTTGTTTTGTGTATCACTCTTCGCTGACCTTGCTTTAAATAATCAAGATTAATATCTTGACTATTATAAAACGCAAACCGTATATAATAATAATAATATGAGTGTACATACGTACTCATATGTTTAGTAATGGCTAATATCCTGTTTTGACACAAGTCGTAACAGCCTTTTTAGTAGATTAACGGTGCCAGAATTAATATTACAATCACGTACAATTTCGGAAGGAAGATGAGGGAGGATCTCGGATCCTAAAAACCAAATAAATAGTAACTCAAGGCCTGTGCATCATAGCAAAATTCATGGGGCCATTTGCGGGCGTAATGATATAATGACCATAATAACTTTAAGCTATTGCAGGCCAATTGCGCACCAACTAGTTCGAAGTAAGACATCCAATTGAAAGGTGTAAAAATACTCGCAAACTTTTGAGTGTCGCTTCCCTGCCATTCGACATCTGTACATATTTTGTTTTTCACCGGTAAACGTTCATTTTAGGTGGTGAAGTGCTGTGCGAATCTCTTTTAAATGTATATACACGCCAATTCTGCCTTCTGAAGATGACCACTTCCACCAGAAGTAAAAATATGTGCAGATGGACACAGGGTAAGCTACTACGGCATACAAAAATTAATAGAAACAAAAAAAATATATTCAATTTAATCTATTAATTTTTTATGAATTTTAAAAGAGATATTTTTTCCATGTATTAATACCTTGAGCTTGATTATTCATTAGTTCCACATCAAAAACGTGGCTCATACTGTCAAGAGTAATCGCATAGACATGCATTGAACTTAAATATATTTTTTGAGATGTTTCATTAATAAAGAAATAGTTTATTAGTATTAAAAAAAAATGAAATAAAAGTTTTATCGTGAAGTGTTCCCAAATATCCCATCTTATTAATTCCTCATGCACGTGCATCCCTTTAAAAGTCCGGGATTTTACGGGCACGTTTTGAATCAGACGATTCCCAGACGTCTGCACGACCCGTTTAAATCGATATTTGTTCAGTTTGTTATACGATGTAGTCGCGTAAACAATGTGCAAGCCGGTTGGCGAATTATTTCAATCAAACACTGTGTCCACGAACACCAAATAAATCTCTCCATCCGAGGTAGGTCACCTTTCTTATCATATTACGTATATTCTAGTAACGCATTGTTTGAATTACGCAAATTGATAAGAAACGATTTTTTAAATAAAACAAAACGGTCTAAAAATATCGACAAAATCACGGTAAGAATTTTTGTTTTCTTTATCGGAAAACTTCTGAAAAAAATTCTTGAAAAATCTAGCGTCGTTCTACTTCGAAGGAATTGTGCAACGATAGCTTCAAAACGTAAAACAGAATATATTAGGTTGGTTAAAAATTTGTATTCGATTATTTAGCAAAGAAAGCAATGGAGAAGCAATGGAGACCTGCAATTACATACAATTGGCAGACAAATTGTCGAAAACATCCGAATCCCAAAACGTTTTCCCCCATATCTCAATAGAGATGAAAGCAGTGGTCGCCACAACTGCACCAGACAATAATGAAAATGATAACGGCAGACTACCTGATATTGTCGTTGGTGCGACAATGTGCGAAGAGGACCAAATCCAAGAGACTTATTTTTCTATCGCTATACAAGTCTTTATACCATTCTTGGTCGCTGGTTTTGGCATGGTTTTTGCTGGATTGGTCCTAGATAAGATACAAGTTCGTCGACGCAGGACATAAGTTACGATTATTGCATTTGGAACTGTTTTCTAGCACTGGCCAGTTTTCGAAGAAATATCGGAATTGGTAATATTAATTCCTCCACTATTGGGTCTCAAGGGAAACCTAGAAATGACGCTTGCTTCGCGACTCTCCACGCAAGCAAATTTGGGCCATATGGACACAGGCAAACAAAAGATCAGTATTATCGTCGGAAATTTAAGTCTAATTCAGGTAAAAATGTTTTTACTATTGAAATATTTCCCGTAAATAATTTTGTAACGTGTTTTTAGTGTCAGGCGATTGTGGTCGGATTTCTGGGTGCCCTAGTTGCAGTAATAATGGGCGCTATTAAGAGTAACGAGGTTGAATTGGATCACGCTTACATTTTGTGCGCTAGTAGTCTAGTCACCGTATCGATCGCTAGTTTTGTACTTGGTTTGATAACTGCTGGGGTCATAGTGTTCAGCAGGCACTGTCACATCAATCCGGACAACGTAGCTACCCCTATAGCCGCTAGTTTGGGCGATATCACCTCTCTCACTCTACTATCTTGGGCATCAACCATTTTGTACGATTCTATAGGTGAAGAAAACGAGCTGCCTCAATTCATAAGCCATTTTGATGAGATTCATTGCTATTTTAGGCACGGAAGATTGGTTGGCACCTTTAATAATAGCTGGATACATCCTCGCAATCCCGTTATGGGTGTGGATAGCGAAAAGGAACCCGTTAACCCGCGATGTTCTCTTCAACGGTTGGACGCCAGTGGTGGGCGCTATGCTAATAAGTTCGATGGGCGGATTGATTTTGGATTTTATGGTAAATCGATTTAAGGGAATCGCGGTATTCCAACCAGTCATCAACGGAGTTGGAGGCAACCTGGTGGCGGTCCAGGCGAGTAGAATATCCACAGCGTTGCATAAACAAGCAGAATTGGGAGTATTAACGACGGATGAGGACGAGGACGAGACCGAAATTTTTATAACACCCGTCACTGGATTTTGCGGAAGCGACGGGCATGCGCGCACCACTAGAGTATTAATGACCATGGTCATACCGGGACATCTCATATTTATTTTCACCATCGACTATATCAAAGACGGGGAGACTTTGCTGAGTTCCCTTTTCATTTCAGTTTATTTACTAGCAGCTGTCATGCAGGTAGCCACTTTATTATACGTCGCGTATATAATGATACACTGGATGTGGAAGAGGAAAATCGATCCAGATAACTCAGCCATTCCATATCTTACCTCCATCGGTGATCTACTTGGTATTACTTTATTAGCGATCGCCTTCCAGTTTTTATATTTGGTATTCGACCACGATATCGAGACTGCTGATTAGACCTCTTAGTTGTTTTTTTTTTGTGATATGGAAGCTGCAAATTGTTTCATAATTAGACGTTTCGAGCGAATCACGTTACAAATTCCAATAATTTATTTTTAATAAAAAATTTCATTCTTAAAACGACCTGATTTGCTTTCACAGACCTACTCCTAGCATATCCTGCCTGTATTTTGACGTATTTTCTATATTTTCACTAAAGAATGAAATTGGTGACTTAAAAAAATCCGTCATTATTATTAGACAATGCACTGGCTTTCACAAAAACCTCTGTTCTCTAATATTAGGTCTAAATTGTGGAAAACTATAAATAACCACCTCTCACACTTAGAGAAAAATCAGATTTTTCCCGAAAATCAGAATGGATTTAAGCGGTACAATGGATGGCAGCACTGGCGAGAGCTACAGATGCTGGTCAAATCACTGTATTAGCATTGCTAGATGTTTCAAAAGCCTTAAACATCACAAAACATTCGTACTAGTTTTATATTATATAGGGTTATAGTGATCAGGCTTTACAATTCTTTAGAAATTGGTGGAAAGTTTCAGAAGAGCTGTCAATTAATTCCGCAGTTAATTTGCTTCGTTCTCGTCCAGCAATATACCATGATTTGGAAAATCTTAAATCAATATCATTAAGGCATTCTCTCATTCTGAACCCAAACAAATGTTGTTTAATAATATTTGGTCCAAAAATGCCGTTTCTTTTAAAAGAAAACAATATTGTAAAGGTACAATTATGCACTTGACAACACGCAGTGATACTGCTGCCGAAACGTTATATAAACAAAAAAATAAAAACAATGGAAGTTCGATAGTCTCTAGTATCTATTGAATCATTGCGACCACCTTCAAGTTAGCTATAAATATCGATAAGGAATTCATCTTTTGGAGTACATGACAACGATTTTGTAAGCCACATATTTTAAAAAGTTTGTTTAAATGTTTTCGACCTCCTTGTTAGGCAGCCCATAGTAAGAACACCAAATTACTAGACAATATTCTAATAATAATAATAGTAATAATAATAATAGTGTCTTTATTTCCGCAATATACGTTTTCCTGTAAAGCAGTGCTATAGAAAAAATGTATACGTACATACAATGTAGAAAATCGCGAAGTTGAGTGAGGGACTAGCCCCAGCACCATGCACTACTCAGCCGCGAACATCAATAATAAAATTATATAACATATTAGGCACAGCATACGTAAATTCTTTCAATTTTTAGTTTATAACACGTAAGAACTTCTCTGTACTAGTGATACCAATAGTTATTGCAGTGTCTGCTAAAATAATATTGAAAAATGTGACGTTAAATTTTACTGGAGCAAGAGATTTAAAATGGTCAGGAAGAGAGTTGTATAATTTGTCTATGTTGTATATAAAACTTCTCTCAAAAGGAAAAAGGAAGATCTATGACTATCTAGCGTTATTATATTATTATATATTTATATACATTATATATTTATAATATGTACACGGGACCTGAATATAATTGTATTATGCAAGTATGCCGCAGTTTTCTAAAACAATATTCGATGATGAAAACAAGCAAGATGTATTTTTCTTCTTTTGTCCATTTTCAACCAATGGAACGTGTTATATCCTTGCGTGATACCCTTTCAAATTTTTGAATTCAGCATATGAGACGAATACTTTCTGTATTTTGTTCTATTGTGCTGTCATTAAACAAGTACCGTAGACATAAACACCATAGTTGAATATACAGAGCACAAGGGAGTCACATTTTTAAAATTTGACAACAGCTTTAATCTTACCTAAGCACATTGAATACGATTTGAAAAAAATACTAAATTGTCTTTAATTTCTAAAGTACAATCCCCTATTTTTATAACAATGTTGTGTTTTATACTAGAGATGTCATTTTTGTTATACTAGAAATGTCATACTTGGGTTAGCTTTAATGAGATTGATTTCAGATTTTCCAAGTTATCGTATATTGCTTGACAATAACCAAACAAATGATCTTTAGTGAATAACAGAAATATAGCTCTCCGGAGACCTTTTCACGATTTATAACAAGTAAGAAATTTCTAAAGAAATATATAGTCTGAACACAATCCTAGGCAATGTAAAACTGCTAACAATGTTTTGTGATTTATTGCGTGAAAGGTTTTTGAAAAATATACTAATGCTAATGCTGTGATCTTTCCATCATCTGTAGCCCTGAAGATGTCATCACTGACATTCGCCAGTGCTGAACAACATTTAAGGTACCTCCTAAATCCAGACTGATTTTCGGGAAGAATGTGGTTTTTCTCCACAGCTGGTTAATTATAATGTTCTCCAATTTTGACCTAACATTAGAGAACAGAGATTTTTGCAAAAGCCTTGCAGTGTCTAATAATAATGATGGATTTTTTTAAAATCACGTTCAGACTGTGCAGTCTTTACTTTATAACAATTAAAGACACTGGGAGTTCAATTATCTGTTAGGATTTCTATTTATAGCTTAAATTTACGAAAAAAAATGGCTGATAATTTTCCTTTATTGTACTGAAACAAATTTTGTAGTTATTTTTTGTAAAATTTAATTGTAATATAAATATTATAAGATGTATTTAATTTCACTGTTGTTATTATCATTATTATTATTATTGCTTTGTTTTGCGAATTGATAAGCGCTACTTCAAAAACCCACAGGGCTAAATTTAAAGGTTGGGGGCAAACGAGATTTTGGTAGGCTATAAATCTGAAGGATATTCTCAAACCGAGCAGTCAGCAACTCGTTTAAACAATACCCGATTTTTCTTGCAACGTTATGCTTCGTTCAGATCCCAATATACCGATTTTTGTTTCGCGCGTACATACAGGGCGAAATTTGCCGTTGCTTGTAATTATGCAATTATTTTATTGGGTAAGTGCACTAATTATCTACTATTTTATGTTTTAAAGTTTCGTTTCCTGCTTCATCTGTTTTATCTATATTTGTTGATCTGGTTGTTCAAAAATGTCCTCCTTGGCTGTGTAAAAGAGGTCTAAAATATCGATTTTTTTATTATTGTTTCTAAAAATGAAATTTATACCACAAATACCTTTCATAAAAGTTACTGCTGACAACATTTTAATATTTTTTGCAGAAAAGTCGCTAAAGTTATTGTACCCTCAAATTCTGTTGTCTAAAGCATGTTTTTGAAATACTTTTTTAAGTTTAAACTAAAAAAATACTGTTATATACTGCATATATAGTAATTGTCATATTTGATAAAGAATCTCAGGGAATCATGATTATTTTAGAAAGCAAAAACATTGTAAACTATTTTGAAATTAAATACATTTTGTCATGACTCACTTTAAGGGGTTTGTGGAATAGATTTAGGTGTGTTAAGCGATAAATGCATATTAACCAACCTAATACCAATTTTTAATATTCTAATCAGCATGTAAATTAGCAGAGCGATTTTTGCTACAAAAAAAAACAAGTCTACATGTTAAAAAAAAGTAATGTTGAGAGCATAAAACTTTAAAACGCTGCTATAATGACGAATTTATGCAGTTTAATTTCAACGCAATTAGCAAAGATGTGTTGAATATTCAACATCGGGATATATAACCCACATTGTTTTCGGTTTCCAAATCGATTTGTCATTTGATACGGGTAATCCGTAAATGGGAATACTTAAATCTTCTCGATCGATTGGAATTTTAAAACAATGAATAATAACAAAAGAAAGTCTATTATGTATTACGTTTCAATTAAAACAATAGTGATTATCTGCATATAACTACATAGCAATGATTTGCATATACCAAATCACTGTCTCAAAAACAATGAAAAACGATTTCGATTTCCGATGATCTTTGTTAAAAGTATATCGAAATCCCACACAAGTCATTCGATGAGGAAGTGATTTAGAAAATAAAAACCTTCGGTAACGTTCAAGTGAGCAAACAAATCGCAAAAAAGGTCGCGTGCTCCAATTTAACGATTTAATTAGTATTTTGGGAATTAAGAATACGACAAGAAATTCCTGTATAGCGACATTTGAACGATATGTCAAGGTTGATTTGCGAGGCACTTCAGGAATTGCATCAACCGATGCCCCGTATTAAAGTTTTCGGTTGTGAAAGAACTCGACCATCCGGTGATCTTTACCAAAATTATTTTTAAAACGGGTTGCGACTTCTTAATCGATGCAACGCCCATGCCAAAGGCGATGGAAATTTTATCTCATCTGTTACGTCGTCAATGGCGTTCGAACACCGCCAAAGTCAAAGGGTGCGCTTTTTGCGAACTTATATATTGACGTTTTTGATTATTAGTATGAAAGACGTAAAAATGCGTCAGAGTTTAGTGAATGACAATAAGATCTAAATTAATTTTTTTAAGTATGCTGATGGTACTTCTGATACAAAATTTCATGTGTTAAATAATTTCAATTTTGTTATTATAGATGCAATTAAAAAAGAAATGCAGAAATGGTTGGACAAGTACAGTCTTATTATCTTTAATTGTTTATCTTTAAATCATTTTTAAATACAGAGAAAATCAATATTACTTCAGCACCTGATTTATTTAGCCACATTTATTCTGATGATTTAATAACAGCGTTTCCTATTTCTCACAATACCTGTGAGTAACGCTTAAGGAAATAAATCATTTTCCATTTTAAAATTAGTTAGAACTAACCTGAGACACTCTTTGGATAACAAGAACGTAATTTCTTTTGCAATATTATCAGTTGAAACAAAATACTGACATTCTGGATAAAACGTAATTATTTGGGTATATTTTCAGTTGAATTTATTAGTTAGGTTATATTTTTTAAAATAAAATATCCTCAAATATCTTTATTGTACTCATTTATTTGTTTTTTAGCAATAAAAAACATACAAAATAAGTTCCATTGTTTTTATTTGACTTAAAGACTCTCCATTACAAAATGTTGCGTAGTTTATTCAAATAAAGATAATAGAAGTCGAAACTCTTTTAGTTTCAACTCTCAAGCAGGGTCTCTCAATACTTCAATAATTCCACATGACGTTTATTATTATTTTTAGATACTAGGACTCGTATGGTTCAGTCCGTGTTCGGCTCAGCTATTATTCTATACGCCTCCACCTCATATTTTCACGCCCTTTGTACCGAACGTCTATTATCAACCTTCCCAGTACCTTCAACAACCAGTTCTACCTGAAACTTATCATGTTCCAAGCTTAAACTATCACTCTCAACACTCGGAGCAACAATATTTACCGCAGACTCAAAGGGTGATCTCAAAAACTCAACCTTTGAGATCGGACGAACCAAGTAACAGTTACAAAGGGTTCGGATATCACACCAAATATGATGACGGTGCTACTTCTTCAGTAGTATTTTTCACTGGTAATCAGCTAAGTAATTTCGAATGAATTATTTGCACTTGAAAGTTGTTCTAGGTGGAATTCCCGAGCCCAATATAGCTAACAATGGCCAAAGAAAAGAGATCATTACGGTCGCTTCCGACGGCATAGACCCGCAAGTGCCGAAAGGAATCGAAGATACAATTAACGAAATATTTGCTAACCCTACCGCCATCCGAGGAAGATCGGCTCAAGGTTTGGAGTTGGGGAAGCCATTTTCTCCATTCACGCCCCTTATTGAAGCGTTCATAAAAAATCCGTACTCGTCGTCCCAAGTATTCCACTTTTATTCCCTACCCGAGGTTACCAATTCTATTGAATCGCGTTCGTTAGTCGATAATGGCCGTATCGCCACTGAGAAGAACAGTGAAGTTGGAACTCCCACCACGGAAAAGGTGAGACTCGAAGGATTTGATTTTTGTTTGTTAAAATAGATAGTTATTTTGTAGCCTGACAAAGACGAAGGCAATACAACTGCTAAATCCGATGAAGTATCGCATACACCTACAACCTTAGAAAAGAATTCACAAATGGAACCAATTTCATCTACCACAGTAAGCGGTAACGAAGTTACGGATGGAATGATGGAAATAGAAAAAATAGACGCCACTGATGCGGAAATTCAAACGACAACTACCGACGATTTTGAAACAACAGTAACTGATGCAATTTCCTAGCTAGCAAATTGAAGAGGTTTAAATTGAACTCGCAGGTGTTTCCCAAAGTCTGGGTGATAAAAACGTGCATAATTTTTTTAACTGACTTTATTTCAATTCCATTCTCTACACTAATATATTAATACATTAATAACATATGTACTCGTGTCGAAGCACGTTAATTCTTATACTATGCAGAGCAACTATTAATGAAAAATAGTTATGATTATCCATCCAAATCACAAGTTCATATCCAAATCACCCTATCCCTACCACGAGTGGATACAAAATTTGATCCCGCTGCTCTTTTGATAGCGATCTTAAATAAACAAATTTTGACCACTCATTAGTAAAGCGCCAATGTTTCTTAAGTGCCATTACTATTATTGGCTCATTTTTTAAATGCTCATCTCGGATAGAACTTGATTTAACAGTTCGTAGTGATATATACAATTTTATCCAATTTGCCTGACAATACGGTTGTGGAAATGGAATGTCAATTTTTATTTATCGCATTCAAAATTTCACGATGTACTTTCAAGATATAATCAATTATAAGTCAGTAGTTTACTCCCAAAATGTTCAACTGGCGCACTGTTATTTTTATAAAACTTTTTATAAAATTGTATAATCCGCTTAATTAGTTTATTAATTCGCGGGTACGAACCGAACACACGTAGGGTTAGACAGTTGATGTTAGAAAAAGAAAACGATGAGCTACACGTTTTGCGACAAAGTTCTAAGTTTTATAGAAAATTTATAAATATGTTACCGATTTTTAAAAACCGTCTTTCGCAATTGCTATTAACGCAAAAGAAAACAAAATAGTTTAAAGTGTGGATGAAATCGATGAAACAATTTTGGTGATATGTCGAATGCTTCAAAGTAATGTAACTGTTGGTTCTTCTTTCCTAGTAACACGGATCAAGTAAGTTTTAAAAACTCGTATCGATTTAAATTTATGTAACAGAAATGTATTTCCTTTTGTTCAATTTTAATGATTTTTGAGTATTTAATCGATCTAGGCCATTATATAGGTTTGTTTCGGTTTATAAAAAATAATGTTGCGTCTACATTTGATTCGCTTAAAAAATTTACTTGATCTTCCTAGTTCCTTCTAAAAGTTCTACAGTGTTTTTTTTTTGTATTCTAATGTGCCTAAGAAATTGGTCGTTCGAATTTGGTTACGTTTCTAATCACATTATATGATTATTTTAACAATCACAGTGAATGATATTTTTTAAGAAAAACTCATGATTATGTTTTCAAAACGAACATGAGCCGCAGAAGAAAAGATTGATAGGTATTCGGTCTGTAGATTTTTGGAGGTTTTGCGACTTTGATCCAATAGTTATTTTTTGGGGTTTTCAAACACTACTCACTATAACTTCTTTGTTTATTTATCATCTAGTACTTAGTGTTTTAATTATGTTGGTATGTTATCAGGGGCGTGACACCAACTTTAAATATAGGTATTTATAATTGGTGCAACACCCTTTTTATATTACGTTCGCCGTTACTGACAAAACCAAAGCTTAAACATTTATTTTTCAATTGTATGAAACAACATTATAAGGTGATATCTTTGATATTGCACATCACTTTTAGCGATGCTCACAGTAAACATTAATACAGTCGTATAAATATCATAGGTGCTAGTTGGGGAAGCGTGCATAATACATTACATTTCGTCAAGATTCAACATATATAGCTAATAATTTGTAACCACATAGATTACCATATATTGATTAACCCATTATATTCTACATATGCGTTATGCTTTCTATATCTTGTATCAAAACTTGCCTCTCCTTGAAATAATATATCTAATATAAAATTTCTTAATATCACGTTAGATAATTACATATTATCACGACCTTTTGACCTTCAACTTACCAAAGCTCTGTCTAAAATGTCATCTTATAAAATCTAACTTTTTGTAGCTTCAAATATTTGCACCCGATATATTTTTATATACATTTTTTAAGATTATCTGTACATTCGGTTTTGCTGTCGAGCTGTATAGAATCCGGTGGCTCGCTCTCGTTGTAGTATGTTTGCACACCAGAACATATAGTTTTGTAATATATATGTATATAGTATTTTATTTATCCTATCTACTTAACATTTAGTCTACTCGTGTTTGTACATTTTAAACTTAAATTTAAATATCTCACTTTAGTTGTTTTACAAATATAAATTCTTATTTCCTACATTTATTTCAGATGATGTCCGTCTGCAACGTGGGGTAGGGGACATTATTTTTTTCATATTTGATCCATTAAACATAGAACAGACAACTGGAAAAATGAGGCCTAAAGGTACTTTTCACAGTAGCTGGATTTTATTCCGACACATATTTTTCTCGCCGTTTTAAAATCAGACCAGGAGACTAGGTGCCAACCATTCACTATCTTCGGCCAGCTGTTAAAAACACCCGAAAATTATCATACGACATCGAACATTTAGAATTTTACACAACGATATATGTAAAGATTTTTAGAAAAGGGGCTGCATAAGCTAAAGATAATGTGGTTGTGTTTTGTAGAATTACTAGTGGTTGGTTTCCAAATTTCTGGATTTTACTGAAAACTGCTCATAAAAATTTCGCCAATAATCATTTTTGATGTGATATTTTCCTTAATTTATAATCTTATCAAATTTTTATGGGCAGGTTTAAGTGCAAATAGCAGATTTACAGACACTCATACTACTAGCATCCTTTTTTTAATCTAATTTTTATCTCCTGGACTGCTTGGTAATGGTTAAAACGCTTCTTAATTTATTCAAAGCTAATAGTGATTGGTGTAAAATTTGTACAAAAATACGACTTAGGTGAGCTCTAAGACCTTTAGTCCTCGTTCAGACACACATATATTTGGCACAAACTTTTACAAATACAAGGAGATATATTAGAAACAATTAAATCTCTTTAGGGTGACACTACTGTCTGTTTCATTGTGCCTGAAATAAAAAAAATATTTAAGCAACCCCTTGGACGGTACAATGAAAATATTGTACACAAGCATTCTACAGGAGTAAGTATGAGATAATAAAAATTCATGCTTTAGTTTTAAAAAATGTTTAAAAAAACATCCACCTAAGTACATATCAAATTACTTCATTCACACTAAGGGTTTGAGGCAGTGACATGCTCAGTGAGATGAGAATGTAGGTTTAGGGATAGAGCATAAGCTCGATGTTGTTCCCATCCCAATAGAGTAAATTCGAATGATATTTGTCTCACCTGGTACTGCTGGATAGGGAAGACAATCCCAGGTTGTTGAAGTGTTGTTGCAGGCGCCGTAATCTGTTGCGGAGTCGTTGGGATCTGAGACGGTGCCGGTATGCTTTGCCAAGATGTCGCTGCTGTCGGTACTTGCAAGCCCATACTTGAATTTAAATAAATGATAAATTATCAATCCCTCTTTTTCCCAAGTCTGTTTACCCCATGTAAGAGGGCGATTGATAGCCTCCAATTGGCCCATAAGCATATCCTTGCATACCCCCCAAAAACTGGCCTTGCATCTGGGATGTGCTCGCAGTTGGATATCCTTGGGGGTACCAGTACCCTAATTGTTGTCCGTATGTGCTGTAAGGGAAGGTTGTTCCTGATATGGCCTGTAATGAAATCTTTTTCAAATAAGCTATGTTTTGACTAAGATTCTTATTGTGCAACGAGTAGTAGCTTACTTGTCCTGCAGGTGGCGCGTTATTTGGATCCCCAGATTCTTTTCCCCAAGAGCATTTAACGACTTGACCGTTGATATCTGTATTATGGACGGCAACAATGGCGTGTGTTGCCGATTCTTTAGTAGAAAATCTGAAAAAAACCCGCCAAATACCGAAGACTAATTAGAAAATTCCTATATATTGAAACGGCAACCTCGGTAACTCCCGAAACTTCTACTTTAAATGGATGAAGTAATAAAGAAGATTGGGTTGAAAATCGGAATTTTAACTAGCGATCTTGCTTAAAACTATGCGAGTTGTATTCAAACACAGTACCTAACGAAGGCGTAGCCCTTCTCCTTGAATACCCTGATTTCTTGAATTGTCCCGAAAGGCGCGAACGTTTTCTGCATGAGCTCTTCCGTTAAGCCATTTGTTATTCCTCCGCAATATACCGTGCAGTTTGTAGGGCTGCTTTGGTTATATACTTCGTCGAAAGTTAGAGGCTTTGCAGCCGCTGCAACAGAATGCGACTTGAACAATTTATTTTATAATCCTTTGAGAGGCAAATTTCTAATTGGAAACGAACGTGTGCCATCTTTTGCAGGGTTTTAGAGCGATTGATTTATTTTCCGGTGCCTTTATTGTAATTGACGAGCGTAATCACAGATGGCGCTCTTAACTAGTTTGAAGTTTAAAACTTTTTTGCGCATTCAAGAAACAAATAGTTTTTCTTCGTTCTAATTTGATGTTTAATTTCACTTAACCCATTGAACATTAAATGAAAACTTTTTTTGAGGCAGGACGGCATAAAGCTATTAATAAAAAATTGATAACCAACAGGATGTTGTTCTAAGCTGAGAATATCAAACTAAAACCGCATCCAAACCAAAAACACTAAACGAGTTAATCCTTTCCGTCAGACTTTTAGTATTCTGACCTAATTTGCTTAAATCATATCATAGTTGGTTAAGCACGAAAGAATATCGTAAAATGTTTAGAAACTCACTTATTATGCATACAAGAACTGAATCGAGGGCCAGACTTTTGTTTGTCTTTTTTGTTTACACGCCATCTATAGCGCTGCTTCATTTTTATGTTTCTAGTAGATATTCTATTACACAGTGGACTGGGATTGGGATTTATTTTCTACTATTTAATTTGGTTTTATTGTAATTAATTAATTTTAAACGTATAAAATTTAGCGTGCTCTTATTCTGAAAACAAAAAACAGGTCGATTCATTGGAAATGCTAATAAACAAGTAGTATATTATCGTATATCTCAATAAATAATAAAACGACCTTGTTAATAAAATATTTGTAGGTTTGTGGGAACAAAATTCGTGTCACCACCGCGATATATCAAGTCAAATAAATTTTATAAATGTCTTACCTAATAATTGAGGCAAAAAATATGGAAAGCGAGGGGCGCATTTTCCGTCAAAATTTTTCGCAGTTTTTCCCCGAGCCCATCAATCACATTTTACCAAAACGTTACGATTTGACTTTTCATCTTAAAACCGTCCCTTCTTCCGTTACAGAATCTCTTTGGTGGTTTAACTCTCAATTATTCTGACAATGCCCTAACAAACACATTGTACCTTTTTTTTATGTTAAGCGATTATTACCTTTTCCCTTTTGCCCTTCGTTCATTTGTTTGAAAAATAGGGAATCGCTGAGGAAAGTTTTAGCACTCTCGAATTTTCTTTTACTAAAGTTTTACGGAAGCGACGCTTTTGTTTTTAATGAATTTTGCCGAAAAATCATCTACATAAGCATTAAAGAGAAGCAATTTCATTCTTGTCAAAATCAATTTTCCAAGTTTTATCGCCATTAATTATATCATAACATAGTTTCAATTATGTTTTTCAACATTCTCAAGGAATTCTTCAAAAATAATTCCAGACTCTTTATCTCGCAATAATGACGATGTATGCGGGACAATACAGGACTTTAATAAAAAAAATGTCTTTTTTTAAGAAAGCTTGTTCGATTTAACGATACGTTCCTGTGGCATGTTATTTTTGCCGCTCTCGCTCTCAAATACGAATTACGCAACCACAAAGGCATCTTTGGGGATGAATTTAAGCTCGCCTGAGTTCGAGTCATAATATCAAGAAGGTAAAAGCGTAGTCCAAAAATGTTTGACTTCCAAAGATTGCCAATTCGCAAAGTTTTAATTAACACCAAAACCGACACATAAAAACAAAAAGTACAACTGGTAAAGAAATTAAAGCCATATGAGAAATCCTGCGTGAAAGATTGTAATAACGGTAAAAATCCAGTCCCATGGTGAGCTTACATTCCTGCAATTCTTCGAATAAATAAATGAAATTGTGCGAGAAAATATGCACGATAATATAATTCCTGAGAATGTTTTAAAAACACGCGATAATTGTATTCACTCCTATTAATATTGTGGTCCAAATAATGGTCAATAGTTTATCTAAATCGTGCCAAGGGCCAGAGAAAATCTTACGATTGAAAGTTCTAACCCATTGAATCCTTTGGGTAAGTATTTGCCCATAACCACCTGTGGCCACAACGCGTATTAAGCAACAAATCAGTCGATTTGTTTCCTGTTTGCCTTCGCTTGCCTTTTTATTTTCCTTTCCGTCTTGCAACATAAGCTCATGTAACAATTCCACTGTTGGCCTGCGTCGAATTTGGGGCATCGTAATTTTGAAAAGTTGGCCAGGCCAACTGAGAATAAAAAATGCACCGCCATAAACAAAGGCGCTATTGTTTCGTCCGCAGTGGTTCTGGATAGACTGCGTGACTCTCTATTTTAGTGTCACGAAAAAGTGTGCACGCTACGAAAATGTTCATTTGTAATCAGTGTTAAAAAGGCCACATTAACTTGTTTATTGGGGTGATGTTTTCCTTTATGCAGAGTTCGCCAACAATACCAAGTACAGCAAACAATCGCAGAACTAAATTTAGTTTGTTTGCAAGTATATACATAAATATCTGTTTGTTTACTACTTCGTAATAAATAAGTTAAAAATTTACAAAAAAATAAAAAAAAAACAAAAAATAATATTGAGAAGTTGAAAAATTGTCAGTTGCGAAGACACGCCAAAAAATCTTTTGTTTTTTCTTTGTGGTGTTATTTAAAGATATACAAAAAAATAAATGATTCATCATCATCAATTTTATTTCTTCATACGATCCGTAAAAAATCTACACCATGTATTAAATTGCATTTTCTATTACGAATACAACGATGGACGACAGAATACGATAAATCACAAAAAAGTGTTTTTATTAAATGTTCAATATTTTGTTTAGCTTACATGATGGGGTTGAGAAAATATCAAAATAATTTTATTGTTGTTGTAGCGTCTGGAAGAGGAGAAGTTTAAATAACTGCTCAGAGAGAAGACAAAAAAAAATTGGAAGATTAACTACAAACCTTAAGCAGTATGGCGCATTTATAAAACCAGATTTGGTTAGTTTTATTTTTAGAAAACAAAAATTTCACCCGTTCAAATTTAGAATTTGTCATGGGCTAAGAAAGATTATTTGGTAGGACGAAAAAAAAAATTTTGAAATTGCGAAATGCTCAATATTGGGCAAGAAATACTCTTAGAGTACACCGAATATTTAGACATCAACCTCGTTTTAGGTATAATTTGTCGGTTGGGATTTATGGAACACATGTAATAAGCCCTTTTTTATAATGGTTCTCTTAACTCTAACTGAGCGTTAGTGCAACCTCTTGTAATACAATATTGAAGAAGCTTTGTATAAGTTACTACTTGCAAACGTTAGAAACTGCTGTCCAATCCTCAAGCGTGTGCGATTACCTATCAGGCTGATTTCTGAAAAAATGGTTTCGGATTTCACTCTATTCGTATCTTTTAAATAGGGATATTGCAAAAATTATGCTTACCAGCGAGTTTTTGAAAATGAGGATCAACTGAGAAGACCAGGTATTGAAGTCTTTGGAAGCATTGTTTGAACATTCTTTATATTGTTTAATTTGTTTAATGAATTAACATGTGTCGTGATCTGCCTCTTTATCTATCACTTTATCCTTATTTATCATGTCAGCGCCTGCTAAACCAAAACATTTTTTTTTGTGATTTAGTATATCTTGCGGTACAATACTGCTCACTAGTTTTATATATTACTTTGCGTTTTTTTGTATAAATTAATATTAGGGATTTTAACATAAAAGATAATGTTCGAATCGATCTAGTCGATCTTGTTATTGAAGATTTCATATAATATACTTTTATTTATTTTATATAATATTGGATCTGAATCTTCACTTTCCAGTGACCGAGCATTGAACTTGCTAAGCAATTGCTCATTCTCAATTCTCCGTTCCGGATAAATACTCTAACTAACTAACAATTTTAGTAACCCTCCCTATACTCTCTTTCTCGGATCGATGTAAACTCTATAAATGGGTTACTGTGAAACTCAAAACTTTACATTTAGAAACATTTAAACTTAGTTAATTACCAGCGCATCATTTCTGGAAGGTATCGAGCTGCTATTGGAGGCTGGTGGAGTCAACACTAGTAATAGAAGAAAAGAAACAGCTGTGCAACATCATTAGAGAACATCAAGAATAGTAAATGACCAAGATTAAATCCTTGTGGTATCCCTGAGGTGGCATAAAAGACATCTAAGGACCCATTATATGCTTCCTGTCCCGCAGTAGCGACCCTAGCAATTAAACCAAAACCTTTATTAAACAGCTTATGACCAACTCTCTCAAAGGCCTTTGATAAAGTTGTCTAAATTATGTCCACTTGAATCGTTTTATCTAATCAATCGGAAACATATTGTGTAGCCTTCATTAAAATAGTCACTGTTGATCTACAAAGAAATAGTTTTAAATAGTCTATATATAAAACGTCCATCTCTTTGCAGAATCTATCTTTTAGTGTTGATTTAAAATTCTTTTTTTTTAATTTTCTTTTTCCAATTGTTTTTAATTTTGTTGTCTTGGTTTTGTAATCTACTGATGTAGGGTCGTTTTGATTTCAGCAATACAGCTCTTTGAAGTCAAAGATATTTTTTTATTTATAAAGTAGAGAATATTCTTTTCATAACATATTTCAACTTCTAAAAACCTATTATGATGACATCTTATCTCCCATCAACAAGCACGCCCATAACTAAACTGTGATTTAATCAGCGAAAAATAAAATACTCTTTGGTATCTAATGTCCAGAAATTCTTTTTCAAGTTTAAATTTGGATATTAAACTTCGAATTATAAGAATTTTTTAAGAACATCAGTTCAGCATTTATTCAGCGAGCAACTCTATATGCAGCACGTGCGACCTATAAAATGACAAAAATTTAGAGCGAAAATAGTGACAATTCAATATTTAACGGTTCCATTTATTTAACTTATGAATTTTGAATAAGCTCTTGCGTTGTAGAGTCTGGGCGCTTCGACTGGTAATAATATTTAACGTTAAATTAATTTGCTGTAAAGCTTAAATTGGAAATTAAAATTGATATCATTACGACATGGCGATGATAATTAATCCCTTGAAATATACGATTGATTGCTCATAAACAATGTAACCTCATACATAACAATACAAGAAATATATTACTATTGGTATGAGACTTAAGACGGCTGAACTTACGTTTCATTTTTTCTTATGGATTTTAAATTATATATTTACAGGCATTTCTTTCCAGCCCTGTACATTTTTAAACGTGAATTATGACGGCACGTACGCTGTAACGAAACTTTGTGACGTTATTCGCTTCGTATTAACGAAAATAGTTTAAAATCGTTTAAGCTAACTTTAGGGTGGGCGATTTAAGTTAGTTTCGAAGTTGATCTTTACATTTCGGCAAACTTTTATGTGCATTTGCGTTCGAAACACAAATAGAATTCGATTTAAAAGTTAAAGCGAATATGTGTCCGGTCAAATCAAAGAAAATAGAGTGAAACAAAAACGATCCCGGGTGTTCTTAAAGTTACTTTTGATTAGGGCTTCGGGGTGAAGTTCTTTGCGTAACAGTTTGTCGGCACCGGCCATTTGGGAGATGAATTTTGCAACATTGCCTACATCAAGAATCCGGAGGGTAATTCGGTGGACCATACGAAGCGCACTCGTCCTGTGTTTGCAGACTACTATAAATTTTCAGCTTAGAAAACGGTTGATGGGACAGCCAATTCTAATCGAGTTGCAGAGTTACCCACCAGGTACAAATTGACATTAAAATTTCAGCCTTACACTCTAGCGTTCTCACATCAGAACTTAATTTTCCTACGCGAAAATATACCCCGGTTTTAATTAACATTTGACGCCGTTAGTTCTTTTATAATTAGCGTTGTTACTAACAATACATTAATATGCACAGGTAATTTTCGCTCCGCACGCCCGTTTTTTTTTTTCGAAATCAACATTTTAGGGCAAATTCGAGAGCGCTCCTATCCGTAATGTTGTAAATTAGTTTGTGAAACACTCTGCCTAGAAATGGCGCCTATTTTTATCTGTTATAACTTACCTAACGACATTTTCTCTTAAAGGGCATCGTTAAAACTGTTACATTTTCAAGTTGAAAAAAATTTCACTATATTGAAACGAATATTAGGGTAATTGTATTTCTATAACGTGGCCCTTGTATCGAAGATTTTCAGAACCCGAAAAAAAAAAACGTTATTGAATTTACTTATATTTGCATATATTTTTGAATTCCTTTGAACTGTCCTGATATTTTTGTATATAATGTCCCATATCTAAGTCTAAGCGTTTCTGACATATTTTGAATTTAAGTAAAAAGTGACTTTTGTAGCTCTAAATATATCTATCGATTTCTCCGATGGAAATCCTATACAATATATTTGGGATTGGTTTCTTCATAAATGGGGATCTGCTGGATTTGCTGATATTTTGAAAATACATAAATTCAAGGTGGTTAAAAACTAACATGAAAAATCGTTAAATTTTAATAATTTTTGGTATTTAAAATAAAGCGACTTTGTGCTATATTTCGAAATATTAGCAAAAAAATGTTTTTGCATCAAAAAAATACTAAAAGGTTATTGATTGAAAATTAATTAGCAAACAATCGAGCACTACAGAAATTGCACCTACTATTAACTCTCGTTTGACGATTTCAATCTCCTAAATTATACCCCGTAATTAAAGTTATTGTTTAAATTCTAAAAATGGAACAAATTTTGGACAGAAGGATTTAAGGATTTTAGGACCATAAGGGATAGGCAAAAATTAGAAAACTTTTTATTATAATAAATCTCATTTTTATATTATTACAATTGTATTTTTTTTCAGGATGTTGCAAATATTAATTTTTCTCTTTACTATGAGCATTTTCTCCATTAATTAGTTTTTATAGAAAAACCTTTTATATATTGAAGAACATTTTTTTGCATTAAATTAACCATAACAATAAGCAATGGCTAAGTTAAGTGGCACTTTCTGCAGGACTAGATTTTTTTGTAGTGACAAATTTTCAATGAAAAAACGTTTTATTATTAACATTTCGAAATGTACACTTTTTTTTCAAATAGGAAAACAAATTCAAATGCGAAAAATTGTGTGTTTCGATTTGAAAACAAAAGCTTTTATAATTCAGATTTTTAATGTTAGTTTTGGTTAGTTGTTTGCTTTTAAAATATAGACATATAATTAATGTAGATCCCTTATATATTTAGACTAACAAACGCCACTTTTGACATAAAATTCAGTAGCTGTATAGGAAACATAGTAGTTTATTAATTATAGCGATATTGTACATACGGCCCTCATTTTGATAAGCATTGCAGCTCAATGAAATTCTTCACACCAATAATATTATAGCCTTCGGCGACTTTAATGCTCGGGAATATGTTAACCATAGCAACAACTTTTACTATAAATTGCATATTAGATTTTTTAAAATGAAACAGTACTTGATTTGGTAGTGAAGATCATCCTGCATTGACTATTCGTGTCCCTCAACTCACAATGAAGCGTGAATTCACAACTAATAGACTCCAAAAGTGTTACAATTTCAGAAAGACAACTTAAAATACATTATATGCTGAACTTCTACACACTAATTGAGAATTTTTGGTTTAAATTGTTGAAGCGTTCCAGAAGTTTATGGAAAAATAATATGACATTTTTGTTAGAAATATAATTTTCAATAATTACACCCGTAAATATCCTACGTGATATAAAACAGAATGCAAAAATTCACAAAAAAAAACGGTGTAACCACTTACCTTATCTATTTTCAATGGTTAAGATATAAGATAAAATCTCATCTCAAAACCGCTTATGAAGCATATCTTGAAGAATACAGCAAAGCGGCTGTGATGATCCTCGTGCATTTTGATAATAGATACAATTCTCTCGTCCTAGTCGTAAATTAAAGAATAAAATGATATGCATTGTATTAATGTTTGCTCTAAACTTTTGCAAGTGATATAGTGATATAGCCCCTTTTTTTGGAATTTATCTCCGACATTTCAAGGAATCAAGTGATAAAAGAAGTCGCGTAAGTAATTACAGACCAATCTATTCTGTATGACCGCATTTTCAACTATGTAAAGAACATTATCTCACCAAATCAGCATGATTTTAATAATTCCCGGTCTGCGGTTACTAATCTAATACAGTTTACAGAGTATACAGCGTGAGTACTAAATAATTAAGGACGGGTAGATGTAAACTTCAGTACGCGTTGCTTGAAATTTTGAAACACCAAGTGTTCAAAACTGATGATGCATATTCACCGAGAGGTTTATATTATGATTTTATGATTAGTCTTGAACAAAGGCGAGGGTGCGTATCAGTTATCTTCATTTATAAATTATTACATACCGGTATAAACTATCCGACGGCCAGAACAAACCTGTTCTATAAATGTAGCCTGTCCTAGTTGTAATAATTTGTCGAATGTATGCGACATATTTAACTGCAGACTAAACATATAAATGTAATCTTTGTTTTGCTATTACTATATATTATTATTATTATTATTATTATTATTATTATTACTAGAATACGTCAGAAATATAGGTGTAGAACTTTTCCGAAGAATGTAAAAAAACATTAAATATACAAGGTGTTCAATTTAAAAGAAAAAGGTTGTTACTTGTACACGAAAATGAAAACATCCGTAATATTTTTCAAAGTATAAGTGAATCCCAACAACTTTGATATTTTTTGCAGATTTTGAGATTTTAACCGGCCCACCCTGTACAATACATGCAAGGTTTTGAGTGACGTGTGTTTTCTCTTGAGACTGTTGTACCCGTTATCCGGCTTTTACCCTTTAGTAACCGCTCCCATTGGCGGTTACCCAACCCTATTTTCATTTATCCAGCATTAAATAATAAAGTCAAATTTGATGCACTTAATTAATTTGGTTGAATTTTATTTGAAACAATTTAACCGGTCGCTTTTCTAAAAAATAAAATTCCCCGCTTCCCCGACGCTTAACCAATTGAAATAATTTTGCATAATTCAATTACCCATGGTGTGACAGATTGAGTTAGATCCGATACAATATTGCTAATGGTAGCAATCACCCCAGTCCGAATTCTCGTCATATTCGATTGTAACAATAATTTCACGTTGTAAGTTAATTATGAAACAACATTATTTCTGTATTGATCAATGGCGAATATTAATACAAGCAGGCATTTAGAGGGGACTGGCATATCGCTCGGTTTAATGTCAAAATGGGGTTTAAAAACTTTCGGTTACGTACGAAGCGAGTCTAGTTTTACATTCCCATTTCCGCTATTTGTCTTCGTCCGTTAAAATTCTAGCTTAACTCGTTACAAATTTTCGAGCAATAAAAGAACTTTAAACGCCCCTCTTGTTATCGATTAAAGTTTTAAAAGAGCAACTTCTATTTGTGCAGATTCAAATCCTATTTCATTTGAATTTTGTGCTGCTGGCACTTTCTGATGCAAATAACTTTTCACATTCGCGTTTGCAAGATTAATCGCGTGAAAATATCAAAAAGTGTTGACATACTTAAAAATTTAACCAACAGGTTTTGGGATAAACACTTTAATTAGTGGCGAAAAGTAAATATCATGTCCCGGATTAAACCCGTACCGTCGTTCTCTCAGCGTTTAAAAGCTTCAAGTGAAGCTACTTGCTTTTTCCGGTTAAATAAATTTATTTATTCAAAATTTCTCGGCGTTCGAATTTTCTTAACGGAAAACTTGAACAGCATATCTGACGAGCCCTCTTTAAAGACTTTAATTTGCATATGATTTTTTCGTTCTATGTCGGATTATTATTTTTGTACTTGCTTCGGTGCTCTTCTGGGACATTTATATTTATTACGAAACCAAAGTTTTCCGACAAGGAAAAATACGAGCGAATTTTTTCAAACGCGCAACCTTCAGAACGTCAGATTTACTATTACATCCCAGTGGGTTTTCTTAAAAAGTTTTCCTACAAAACTTGTTTTCATTTTCGCAGTTGACGCAACGCAACCAAATTAGAACAAAGACACTAAATTCTTAAAGATATTAAGTAGTTAGTTTCACGTGTTTAACTTAGTAGAATCAATAATCTTAAAAATATATATATTTAAGTGACACTCAATATTTGGAAATTTGGAATGCGGCCGTCTTTGACACTCACCCTCATTTTTCGTAGTCGGTGGTTTCCTGGTAGCCCAATTAGTCCGAATGCTCCGACTGCCTAACCATTGTCCGTTCATTGCTGCTATAGCACTCTCAGCTTCCTGGAGAAGAAAAACGATCGCTTTAACTAAACCATGTCTCAAATTATCGATTGCTTGTTTGAGAACTAATTAATAATGCAATTACTAACCCAATAACGTAAACAGCAAGGAAGTTCAGGGCTATAGTTCATAGGCGAGACAGTCCAAATAAAAATCGGTAAAAGCAAATACTGAGTATCCTGAGTTTTTCATATTGTTACAGTCGTTACTGTAGTATACTGTGTTATTTCATTTTGAATCGTCTTTCGTCCGATGATAGCGCAAGCTAGTGCTAATTTTAATGGCTGTTTGAAGTTGTTACAAGTACACGTGTACATACTGCAACCATAAAAAGGTCTCTGAACCTGTACAAATATTATGCACTAAATCAGAGACGATTTGACGCGGAAAGGGATCGTTCTGACACCTAGTATTTTCTTTTGCCTTTAATAATTAATTTATTCGGTTGTTTGTTAAAAAAAATCACCGGTTCCGAAAATATGACGTTTAGAAAACATCAGGAACGTAATTTTATTGCCCGATGTTTCCTGTTTCTCCCGATGGCCCTCTTTTTCCGTATTTTTTTTTACGTTGGAATCGAATTTGGTTCCCCGGTGGCCCGAATCGTTCACAAAATCTGAAGTGGGAACGTTCCCTGGTATTTATATTTGTTATGCGACTCTTTTATTAGATCCATTCCATTCTGACATTTGCTTATTTTAAAATCATTGACGTGAGAACTATATCACAAACCAATATTTCAAGTAGGGTGTTTAGAACAATTGCTGGGATAAAGCCGCATATTAAGACATTTTTTGTTGTTCTCCAGAAAATCATATATGATAATGATAAACATATAACAAAAAGTGATAAAAAAAACAAAAAGAGCATTGTGAATGCTATGCTAGTTGTTATTTGGGCATAAAGCTAAAAACTAATATTTCAGAACTATTATTGTTTCTTTCGAAGACCGGAAAGAGGAAATGTACTCACGGTTCGTCAATTTTTAGGTTTCTAAGACTAAGACCCCCTTTTTGCCCCAGTCGGTAACAGGCACAAAATATTTATATTCCCCACAGGACAAGAATTCGACTGTCGCTAACATCTATACAACGACAATGTATCAAGTTAGATGTTTTTAAATAATTCAGGCTTAATGTCCATCTGTAGATAGTTATCTGTAAAAATGGTTTTGATAACTAGTCATTATCATAAGGTTGTATATTAAAAATCCGCCTAGTTTCAAGATGGAAGCATGACAATATTCATTCTCACGTCGTCGAAGTTATGACCTTTTTAGTATGCGAGTCTAGCTTCTATTTGGATGCCTAGTAGTATTCCAATGTTATAATGTTAGTTCTCAAAATCAAGGCGCGGGTTTCTTTAGTTTAAGTTCTACGCGAAAAAAATTTGCATTTATATTACGAACAAGTAACAACTCACGACAGAACATTATAAGTAATATATTCATAGCGAGACAAAATTCGACTCAACTTACTTACCCCTTTCTTAATAAAGGATACGAAACCATACCCCTTTGATTTCAGCGTCTGCGGATCTCGAACCACACGACAGTCTCTGGAAGAAAAAATCGGGCAAATTTAGTAACACTTCCACGTAGTTCAACGCTGACGAATAATGCGCCATACAAAGGAAAAACTCAAAATATATTGAGTACTACGTTTTACGAGTTTCCCCTTATGCATAGTTTATAAATTAGCTTGTTTTTAACCACCGAAGGGGATATATGCGGCGGACGCTATTCTCCATTATAAATATTATATCATTTTTGCCTTTGTTCTTTTTTCCATTGGGGCTTGCTGGAAATTTTTCCTTTAGCGAAACTAATGGTTTAGAAGTTACAGTCAAATTGTTAAAAAAGCAATGCAGGGGCTTATTATGTGGTACTTTTCAATACGTACGTATTCAGTGCATATGAAAATGTGTTTTAGGCAGTCAAGAGTTAATACAATCAAAAAAATGAGAGTCAGCTCACTTACTCAATGTTATAGTTTTTGAAAATGTCCATTGCGAGGTACATTTTTTCGTTTATCTAACATCGTCAAATCGACAGGTTTAAAAAAAGTAACACATTGACCATTATATTAAATCCGCAGCAATTGGTATTTGATTTATTAAATATTTGCTATTCCGGCAATAATGTTTACATAACATTAAATTGTGTCAACGTTCAATATTGATATACATATTATTCGGAGGTATCAAGCAATTCACATTGTGTTTGCCGTTAGCGTCAACCGGAATTATCGCGAAAGGTTGTCATTTTTTTTAGTGCATCGGCTTTACTCGTTCCCACGGAATAATTACCACCTTAAAATTAAAATAACCGCTGTTTTTGACGCAGTTCTACTTCACGGAAACAAATTGCCAAGCCCGGAGTATATTTCTTAATAATGAACAGCCAAACGTTTGGAAGTGGCAGTAAAAAATTTGCATATTTTTAAAAATAAATCAACCCCGAACATTTTCAGACTATAAAGTTTTAAAATCCTTTACTTCTCGGCGGTTTACAGACAGGATTAAATTCAACTTTGTAATTCTAATAAGAATATTCATCTTTCGTCGATTTCGCCGACAAATTTTGTTATTGCGTTCTTTTTTGGGTTTACTTGTTTTTGATTGCACTTCTGGATGTAGAGGAGAAACGCTGTTTACTCGATGGTCGTGGAGAAATTAATTCCACTTTCATTCAATCGTTTTACTGCCAGTTATATGCCAACATAAATTTATGAGCACTATGTATGAAGTTTACTACATGCTTCTGCCGGATTTTACGCAGCATGGTGCCAGTATTAAATACCGTTGCTATTCTGGGAATTTAAAGCAAAAATTAGTATAGCCGTCACGCAGGAATAGGTACCAAAAATTCCATTAATAATTATGCAATGAAATAAAAATGAAGGTAAATTTTTAATTAACAAAAATTTATCTGAATTGACTATAAAAGAATTTTAAACGTGTTTTGATAATAACAAAAGGAAAATATATTAGGGTTTATTTTTCCTTAGGCTTAATTTGTTAAGTGTATTGCAATCCAAGCTTAATTTGCGGCATTGTCTAACACGTAGCAAGATGCTGAAGATGGAAATGTAATTAACAAGTTAAATTAGAACAAACGATGTTCAGATTTTGACAAATTGTTGTAGGAAATTATCTTATAAAGAAGATTATAATCTTCCGATATCTAGATACAATCAACGGCTAAAATATGGAACAAATTTTCCTTGTTTTATATTTTCTAAAGTCCATATTACAACTTGGTATCGACATCTACTTTTTGACCCACCCTGTATATTTTCTGTTTACTGTAAATAATACTCAAGAAATCATCCAATATCTGATTTTTAAATGAATTTGGTTCATATTTTAAACGCTCACTACATATAAAAAGTCGCAACAGTTTTTGCAGAGTTTTTAAATTTAGGTCTAACAACCATTCAAATCCAATTGGTCATTAGGTAATAACTTCTCTAAAGATTTAAAAAGTTTAGTTTCTGACATTTTCGTGCACTTTGTACAATTACAAAATTATTTTCCATTTCTGAATTTATGACATAAATAAAATCAGAACATTCATTTTTATGCGCTCTTTAATGCACGATCCATATTTTTACGTGTACTCTCCGAATTTTTGAATTTTTTGTGATTTGAAAACTTTCTTCTCATATGTATTTTTTATTTTTAAAATGTTTTGATCGGTGTTTAATATGGGGTGAATGAAGTTTAGAGTTATTTCAAAATTTTCTTCCTACGTCTATAAATATAAAAAGTCTAACTTTCTTAATACTCCTAGGTGCAGGCATATATTATAATAAACTATTAATGTAATGGGAGACGGAAGTGAAGTAATAGAACGCAAGTAGGTATTTTAAGCACTAAAAACATACTTATATACAGGGTTAGTAAAAAGTAAAGGGACGCTTAAGTTGTCTCGAAAACTGCCAAAGCTGGAATAATAAAATTCAATACGTGAGGGTTTTTGAACTCGCATAATTCAAAAATGCTAACGGCAATGTTGTCAGATTTACCACATTTACGTTAAAAGTAATAATTTTATTTTAAATGGAATGCCCTATTTATTTGGGTTGCAATGAACTGCCCATGTTGAATTAGGCAAGGTCTCGTGATATTTATAATTCTGGTAACCAATCACTGATACTAAAACCACCAAAATTCTAAGATGTTAAGATTTTTTTTATTTACAGAGGCAAATCTGACAACACTGCTGTTAGTATTTTTGATTTCTGTATGTTCAAAACTCCGAGGTATTGATTTTATCGTTCAAGCTTTGCCAGCTTTGAAATAACATAATTATGACATGTATCTTAATAGTTGTAAGTCTAACACCATTGCCGTTAGCATTTTTGGGTTATGAATGTTCAAAAACCCCTAGGTATTGAATTTTATCTTTCCAACCTTGAGCAGTTTCGGAGATATTAAGGCTTTCCGGTACTTTTTAGTAACCATGTATATAGTATATATAATCCTGTATAATATAACATTTAAATTATTTTGAGAATAATAATTTACGCTGGACTCATTTATTCAACAGATATTATAATATATTTTTCTAATTTTTCGAAATGTATATCTTACAGTCTTATAGTTCCAGCTTTGGCAGTTCTCGAGATATTTAAACGTTCTAGTATTTTTTACTAAGCCTGTATATATAACATATTATATTTAAATTATTTATATTATTACATATTTCTTGAATTTTCCGAAATATACATCTTACAAGCATTCTTAAATAAACATTGACTTTTCTTGCTTTTTGATGCATAAAACATCAAAAATATCATCAAATTTGTGCATCTCAATATCGTTTGTTCTAGTTTAATTTCGTAAAAATATTTTCATCAAGTAAAAGTTCAATTTTTGGAAAGTTATTTATAAATAATAAATTTTTTAAAAATAAATAAAATTAATTCGAATATCTGCCTTTTATATCGAGCGAATTTAAATAAGGTTTACAGCAGCGAAATTAATGAGAATAAAATGCGATGCAAATACTACAACTATTTGTAAATATAAATTGGGATTAAAAATGTATAAATTGAAATATTGAAATTGCTTTTTGGGTACTCACCGATGTGATATTAAATATTGTCAGGCATTTATCAATTTACTTTCAGATTTTCACACGATACCAAGGGAAATAATTACTGATCGAATGTCAGAAGTAAAATATCAAATTTCTTCGCAATTGATAAAAATTGCGGAGCTTCTAGTGTTTTCGAGTAGAGTTAGAAAACATCCCCAATATGATGCATATTTAATTATAGTAAAACTCAACGTCGTTGGCCAACTTTGCCAATTCGATAGTAACAAAAATGTCGCGACGCACGGACGTAATCAAAAAATATGAGAGTGTACCGTATGAAACCTATAGAAATGGAAATATATGATAGTTGGCCGGTGTATTCGTATGCGGAGCAGCACCAGCTCCCTAGAAAAATAATTCACGTGCTATGCAATTTAGTAATAACAACTGTGTCATATCTAGACTGTTTCGTAATAAAACACTTTTTACGACGCAGCTAGATACGTCATATGTTATTGTTATTTGGGGGTTTTATAGTTTTTCCCTCCCCCTCACCTTCCAATTGGTAAAAAGGGATGCCACGTACAACGAACTTCGAATCGAATGGTATTACATTCCAGCGTTTTAATGGCGATTTAATATTGTTTCAATTGTACGGATAGCCGAAACCATGGAAGCATTTCGGACAGCATAGTCATTGAACATTCGATAAAGATTAACGTCTTAAAAAGCGTATCAAACTCTAAAAAGTAAGTATGCAAATCCAATTACACGCGAGCTAAAAAGGCACGATGGAAATTGTTTGGCGCTTTAAATGTCGACTGGGGTTCGATAAAAATGCTTCTCGTGAAATTTAGTTTTAATATCAATTCAAACAACGACGTTGAGTTTTATTGAGTTTGGTTTTATTTTAGGGAATCGAATTATTTACACGGTGCTATAAAATACACGCAACATTTTAATTTAACTCTCTTTGCGTCTGCAACAACGCAGAAATTTAAACTGTCTAGCGGCATCATTTTGTGTTTACGTTTGATACGACCTGTAAAAGGTTTCACATGTTCCTAACCCTGCGTATTATGACATTATGCCACGGTATTAAGTCTCCCGGGTGTAATGCAGCCCTGACAAATAACGTTTTGGGGTTATTTCTTGCTAACAACGAGATTAAATACTCAAAACTTGGCCAATTTTCTTCTATCCGTTAATGAGAAAGTTGGCCCGAATTTCATTTACAGCGTAAATTTAACTTTTGTATTTTCAGACAATTGCTTTTATATTCCTATGCGCCAGTACAGTTACGTCAATATTGCTTACTTAAAAAATTTTCATATAAACCGTATAAACCCAATAATACTACTTATTATTAAAGCAAAATTGGTTTGTTGATATTATTAAAAAAACCCAATCCTACTTTTTCATTTAGAAGTCACCATACTTAAAATGTGTCTACACTTCCTGGTAAAGTCACTCAGAATAAGTAGTGTTTCGATTACGAATTATAATGTACTAAGGGATTATTTTCATCAAAATAAAAACTTTATAAGTGCGAGGAATAAAATTGCAAAGGTAAGTAACTACTACTAGTAGTAACAGAGGCTAAATAAATGAGTGAATTGAAGGTACCCCCTACAGGTACATGATTATTAATAAAATTAATTTAATAGGAAATCAAAGTAGTGAAAACGCAATTGTGCTTATTTTTATTCACTGTTTATTGAGGAAGGACCAGATGTAGTTTAAGGCAATCAAAAAATCGACGCTTTAATTTCTCGTTTTCATTGTTGTTATGTACATATGATTATATCTTGTTCTACTTAAAATGAGTTTATGAAATATGAAATGAAATATTTTTATCAAAATGATAAATAAATCGGCCATTTAGTTGAAATTTATGAAGTCCATTGTTAATTTAATAATAAGTAATAAACCAATACAGAAATAAATTTACTCACCAAAAAAGCAGCTGGGAATCCTCAAAATTACATAGATTTTTATTAATATATTTTCGGTATGAAAAACTTAAGTCAAAATAGTTTTCTTGAAGGATTTCTCGAAGTATTGAGGCAACTTGGAACCACACAAGACTTATCAGGCAGTTTTTTCCCACTTATTTCAAATTATTAGATTCTCCAACCCAAAAACTTGAAACTTGAAACTTTGCTTTCAGGCGGATCTTGACTGCTCGAAATGTTCTACAACAGCTTAAGTATTAGTGACTGTTTTCCAAAATACATCGCAACTATTTACAGGGATTCTAGTTCAACTTAGCTTAACGAATATATATTTCACAAAATTTACGTATAAAGGTCTGTCATATAAAGTCAACTTCACTGAATGTTATATTGTATGGGAACCCCAAGAAAATGAAACTACTTGACGAACTATTTACATGTTCTCTTTATAATGAAGTTAGAATAAAACTGTTAAAAGATGTGGAGTATTTACACCTAAAACAGGGCGCAGGTTTGATGTCCATTCTAAAACTTAGATCCTGTCTCATTAATGAATTTTTTTTTTGCTTTTTCATCGGTTTTCGGGAAATATTTTATAAATCGTTGTTTTCTGTTTGAATTAACTATAGCTTTTTGTACATAATAACATGTAGAAATCGTTTTTATAGGAATAATATTTTTTCCTTATTTGAATACTTTGTAAAGATATATTATCACTCATTGTTAAGAAACCCCAAATGTTAAATTGCGATATACTTTTTGCAATAATTCAATGCAAACCATTTCGAAAATCTGATATAATTTTCACATTTTCATTTTGGTGTCAACCCGTAACTTTAAAAAATTTGAACGCTCCCACTTTTTAAAAATAACTTTTTATTATTTAGTCACTCAAAGTTTGTAACAAACACCGAGTATAAAAAATGAAGGGGCACCTGGAATTTTCGTCACGCACAAAATTGTACCAAAATATGCTTAATCATAAAAAGTTTCATGTTATAAATGAGGTCTATCAACAGAATTAGTTGACCGGGTATGACGAATTCCGCGCTCACACCGACGACTTTAATAAATTTTAAAATAATTTTAAGGTATTAAAATGGTCAGGAAATTATTTGACTCTAAATTAATGAAGTATAAGCAACTATTCCCTGCACTAGACTCTCGCTTACCGTTAAGACAAAAGTTATACTTAACGGTTATGCATTACTTTTTAGACTGCCGAGCGAAACTTTTGTTTAACAGGAAGACGCTATATTAAACTTTATAGCTTAACGCAGCCCAAATTAACCGCAAAGTGAACTGAAACAAGTACAAAAGGAGATGCGTCTTTATATTCATAAATAAATTTGAGATAATAACTAAATTTTAACTTTCTCATTATCAGACCCAACTTCAGACACATCCGTTATTGGAGCACATTTGGAGAGAGATAATAAATTTAATAAAGGCCGTCTCAGCGTAATCATTAGTCTCTTTAAAATCTTAATGAGAGGAAAACCTCTATTCTTAAAATATCATTCATATTGCTCTCATTTATTTATTTCCCGTACGCTAAATAGGTGGTGGTAACAAGATTAAGGTCATTTACACCGATTTGAGGAAGCCATATTGGCGTTAACAACGTTTTGATTGATAGATTGGAATTAATAAACAGTTAAGCATCCATTGAGGTATTTATGCCACATACCTAACGTACTTTGTATATTTTGGCGCATTTTGCTGGCTACATTTAAGAAGACAAAATTTTAACTATCAATGCCGAAAGTATTGAATTTTAAATAAGCGAGTTTATATTACGACTCTAAAATAGCATCGGAGCAACAAGTTTTGCAGGAAACATCGACTTTAATTTAATTAATCCAGACTGGTAAGGCGATAGGAAAAATAAATTGTAACTTACGATATTTCTCCAAAAGCTGCAAAGGCATCCCTGAGGGTTTGGGTTTCGATTTCTGGACTTAGGTCGCCTACAAATATGTGATGATGTTCTGAAAAAAAAAAACAACATTCATTTGGTGTTTTCATTAAAAATAAATGCTAATAAATATTTGATAAATAATAAAAAAGATTACGTATTTATTTGTTACTCTTTAAGTCGATATCTGTTGATTTGCAGTGGATGATTCCCCTTCAACGAGCGTATTTTTATTTATTATTCATACGCCCTTGGCGGGTTATTGATACAATTAGTTACGTAAAATATTTGTCAAGGTCAGGTGGGACTTTCAAAAGAGAGTTTTTCTTTAATTCCATGTTGTAAATTCAGTAAAGGGGGGTAATTCAATTGAATGTTAAACAAATAAACAATTACAAGTTAGGCAAAACACCTTACTTTTTTATTTGTTATTTTCAATTGGGAATTGATGTTTCATTTCACAATGTTTCAGAACTTATTTTTGAGTAAATTCGAATTCCAATTTACACACAGTGGCATTACTAAGCGGCCTGTATGGTAATTAGCTGCTACTATCGTTCTAACTTCCGCGTACAACTTCATTCAATGAGGGCAATTTGAACAGATTGTTCCTTGTCACCTAATTAGACAGTCTATAGTATTTTGGCATGTTGTGTTCTTGAACTAATTGCGGATTAACACCGTTTGATTCTGATCCAAATTAACTGACTGCCTATCTGCATTAACGCATCACTTTTTGTTACGAATTCTTACTAAGTTTTCCGATTCATTGAAGAAACTAACCGAAAACTCCTATGAGGCCAAGGTCGCATTGACTTGTTTGGTTTGTTATTTGCAGACTGGGTGTCGTCTTCCAGCCATAGATTGCCGTACTAAATGAGTCTACGTCACCAAATATATTCCGGCAACATGCCAACTCTATTACAAGTCGATGTTTCATTTTTGACCGAAATGACTTCCCACACGTGTCTTAAAATGTGTCTTAAAAAGTAATACTGTATTTCAATATATTTTCGTATAATATAAATCATCTCTCCACGGTCGTATGGTTAAAACGAATTTTCCGAGAATTTCTTCGATGTGGAGTGAACCGATTAATGTGATCGAATATGGTTTGACAACGTTCTAGTAATAAAATGCCATTGATTTTAATTAATTGATGTCACAAGCACGTACGGTTTTGGAGGCAAAAGTACCCATTATTTAATTATGATTATTAATCAATTGATTTCGCGGATGGGGGATTAAGGATTACCGATGTGCGATATTGCAGTTAGGCAAATTCGTTCTCCCGTGTTGGAGAAGCAATTCGTTTGATTATTAATGGAAAGTTACACAGAGAGTTGAACACAAATAATCGGAATATCGGGATTAGGGCCAATTAGTTAAACGGCATGTCAATTAAATGAAAAAAAAAATCCAAACCTCTTGTAATCGATTAAATAGTAGAACAATAATATGTAAACGTGAGAGGATGTTTCAGCTGTCGGTTTTCGATGAAATAAACGACGCTTAAACCTCAAAAGCTAAAACGTTTGGATATAGTGACAGCGGGGGATGAGACAATCCTATGCCTACTCGCTTTTACCCTACACGACAATGGAACCCCCTCGCGCAATAAAAAGTTTGCCGAAATAAGTTTCACCCCGCACGAAGTTTGTTGCTGTTTCTCGATTTCAAGATTTTTATTAATATTTAAGGAAAATTTGAAAGGACCGCAACAAATCAATAACGCAGCGGATTTGGTTTGAAACAAAAAAAGACAAACACATGTATTTCTTTTGCGATAGTCGAAACGCACTGTAATTTGATTTAATTCGGGATAAAACGAAAACCGGGAAATTTCGCTGAAAAGGTTTTATTTAATCCCTTAATATAAAAGCGGAAATTCCGCCGGTTTCATTCGTGTCATCGGTAGCGCCTTTCAGATTCCTTTTTTTATGATTTAGAGTTCCTTAAAACGATGGCCTATTTCATCGGCAAATCCGAAATTTTGCCCAACCGTTCACTCATCTCCGCGAATGTTTTCCCTCGGTAAATGTTATTATGTGGGAACGCGTATTTTTTGCACCCGCTGGGCCGCTAACATTCGTAAATAAGCGGTTCGGGTTTGGATTTTACTAGATATAAATTTTGCAAGCTCATTCACAAATTTTGTCTGTTTTAAAAAGCAACTGAAGCAGCAAACTAGAAAGCGATGATTAATAGATACGAGCTGACCGGGCAGATATGGCAATCTACCCTTACATTACTGCACACGCACATTAATTTTGACGTATAACCATTTTCAGATGCCGTGAACTAGGTAAAAAATTAAATGCCGCGAAAATCAGGTTCCATTTTCCGATACACGCACTCAAGAGCACTTTATAAGCAATTATTGGTAATTCGGGTTCGTAGTAAGTTCGACGCTTGTTCCCCAAAGACTAATTTTTAATCAAAATCTCGAACAATCAATTTCGGTTTAAAGTTTACGAGATTCAGGGCCAGAATTAATTAGCGGAGGATTTCAGTTTTTAGCAAGAAAAAAGATCAGGTACTCTTGCAGGCAATCGGAAGAGTCTTTACTTTGCGAAAACTTCTGCGGCGCTTAAAACGAGGCTAATTAAAAAACACGGACGTTAAAAACACAATATGTTTTGTTGGCGCTTTGGATTCACCTGTACTCAATTATAAGTTAATCTGCAATAAAATTTTTATCACGCCATTAAAGTAATCCAGTTACATTTATGCCCAATTAATTAATTGGAGGCGGTACAAAGCTCCTCTACTGTTTTTCGATGGCCTTTTCTCTTAGATTGCGGTCGTACAATTTAACCGAATCCCGCGTAAACTAAACAAAAAAAAAAGCAAATTGATAACTCCAGTTCCTGGTCTCTTTCGGTTATTCGATTTATTTTGAATATTATTCTCAGTGAATAGTCGCACAGTCGACATCCATATCGCTGGTGAGAGAATATTTTCGTTGAGAAAATAAAGTACTAATTTCGGAGGGTCAAAGAAAGATCGTGTCAGGTAGGCAGAAAAACACGACTTTGAATTAAATAAACTCGAACGCTTTGAAAACTTTTCTGGAAGCTTTATCGCCCTCTCTTAAAGCATTAATCAAGAATATTTCCGAAATAACTCGAATATCTCTCGGAGATCTTAAAGGAAAAAGTCTATTGGTGTGGATTACCCGATACATCTTTTCCAATTTACGAAATTGCTGCGACAAAGTCCTATCTCTCGTGTTGATCAGCTTGAAAATGGTTGCCCCGTTTTTACTATAAAAAGTGTTGCGTGATCATACAAAATCGATACGCCTATAATTTTTTAAAACCCGCAACTGAATACCACACATATTGGCTAATGTTCCGTAATTATCAAGTCGATAATTTCAAATGGAATCACTGCTACGCGATAGTTATAATTTAACGCCCAACTTATTCAACCCCTTGAACAACAAGCGCAAAGTTCATTTAACTAGTGTTGGACTTGGGCGTATCTTCTGTAAAACTAGTAAAACAGGTCCTTTTTTATATGTTATTGACAAGAAAAAGGAAAGAAACTCGACGACATAATTTTAAATTCAAAATAAAACTCTCCGATGAAAGCTTTATTCTGTTCATTAAAATGAAACAGACACATCCAAAATTGTCCCTTAAACGTATTTTTTTTTTCAGTTTTGCAGCTCGATATTCGACAAACGCAGAGTTTTCCATCACACCGCTGTATATATAATGCAATAGCTTGTTTAATGAACTACGCTTCGTTTCTTTAGAATGGGCGAGTATTGTCCGCTATTTGGACGCAATTGCTAGTGCAGATGTCAAGGTCGTTGAGGAAGCTGAGGAAGAGAGGTAGAACGCGATGAATGAAAAATTGTAAAATTTATAACTCCGAAACCAATCAATTTCAAAAGTTAGCGGGTGAGCTTGAGTAATGGACGGGAGTTGGGTGGAAATTAATTTTTTATGCACCACACATGCGACAAGTAGAAGATCAGTAAAATGTTTTGCAGCTGCAAAGACAAGGAATGTGCGAGCGGAATATAAAGTAAACACGTTGACAGGTTGCTTGGGTAATTGCGAAAGACGGCAAAGCCTTTGGAACTTTGGAGATGCCAATATGTGTCCCAGTAGATTTTAGCAAGGTCTAACTTATGTTCGACACGAAGGTAACCGGCACTAAACTGGAATAAGGAATTGATCTCAGCCTGTATGCCATCGAATAAAATAAATTCAAAACATCAATCATTAAATTCAAAGTCGTTCTCGATTCGTACGTTATCCAATACTCCGTTGTTGCCTATTTTCCGAGGCGCTGAATTATTTATTTGGGATTAACTTAGACGCAACATATCGGTAATGTTAAGCCACAGCGATAGCGTCGAAAACATAAGCATATTGTGGCATATAATCCTTGGGGAATTTCACATTAGAATGTTTGCTTCTAGAATATAATATCAACCGTGGCGTGGGTAATACCAGATACCCACAAAAGCCATGCGCCGACAATCACAGCCCTTTAATCTTTTAACGGAATCTAGAAATAAGTTACATTCAAATTTCGTTTGGTATCTAGATAATATTCAACAGTTTTTATTGACCCATATACCTACGTTAAATTACAGCGAAATGTCGTAAATATTTAACCTGTGTATTTACGATATACACAGCTAATGTCGCCGTTATTTGGGTAGCTAAATGTGGAAATGAGAGCAAATTCAAAATGAGACGCCCAAAACCGTTTTGCAAAAGTAATTTTAAACCAACACCACTTTGCAGCCAATAGCGAGACTCGGGAATATTTCTACTTTAAATAATAATGCTGTATAAGGAAAATTTATTTCTATAGTAGCGAAACTTTTTAAACTTAAAATGAAAATACAAAAGCCCAAAGAATATCGTCTTTAATAACGTAGATTTTCATAAAATGACGTTCTTTTTATCTCGAATTTTGTAGTGATTTGCGATTAATTTTTTGAATTTTTTCCTGATACTTACGTATTGCGGTAGGAATTTCCTTACATCCAGTTACTACTAAACAATTATAAAAAATATATAAATGCTTTTTGAGGTGCCGATACTGGGGTAAAGAATGGAATAGTAAGCTTCTTTATACTGTTGACTAGCATTTCGCTGTTATTATTTTGCTCCATTAGAGCCGTCCGTTGAGCTTATCCTATATTTTTTCTATATTAATCCATTTCAATCAACGTATTAAATATATTTAGGAATGATTGCTGACTTTGAATGGTTGCGTAATAGCTAGCAACAATGTTGACTGGCACCCCTAACTAATAATATTCTACTTAATACATTTTGTTTTAAACGAATAAAAGCTGCTTATTATTATTATTATTATTATTATTATTATTATTATTATTATTATTACATAACATAACACATAACACATATAATAACACAACAGTTGTTATTCTATTATTACTATTACTATCAAAATTATTTCATAAACATTAAAGAATATGTGGTCACTTAGGATTGATTCTTTAAATGCGGTTTGTGTGTAAATTAAATTTCAGTAGGTATATATAAGTAACGCGCGGTGCTGGAAATATAAAACAGGCAACAGAAGTCAAACATCTAGGTAAAATAGTTTTATCTTCCTATTTAGATTTTTCATATGTTAATTTGTTATATTTCCTTTGACATGGTAAGTGCGTTTTTCTTTTTTTCGTTCTTCAGCTTAGTAAATGTATACATTATGAAGACTAGATATATCTGGGACTAGTTGTTGCTGAGGTTGTATAAAAGCAACTATGTTGGATGTCGCCTCCAAGTAATAACATTCTACTTAATCTATTCTGTTTTCAATGAACAAAAGCTGTTTATTATTGTTATTACTATTATATAACACAAAACAATTAAGTTACTACCAAAATTATTTAATAAGGAAAAAAAATAAATCTAAGTTTAAGGAATAATTTAAAAAATGAATTTGCGAGTCTATTTAGACGATTTTTTCTGTAAATACGGACGGTGTGTAAATTGTAAATAATGGATTTAAAAATTTTGATCTATCTAATTAACAAAAATATTCGGTAGGCATATATAACTATCACCGGTTTTTCAAAATAAAAAACAGAACGGTCCTTGATGGTTCTCAAAGAGCAAACATCTACGTAAAAAGAATTTTTTCGCTGTTTAATCGAGGATTGGTTCTCTAAATGCGAATTGTGTGTTTAAACAAAAGGCTGTTTATTTTTATCGTTATTATTATACAAGACAAAAGCGGTTTGAAACTTAAAAACCGTTACTGCTGGTTATGGGATTTCCTTGAACTATAAAATTACTAATAAAAAAAAGCATCTTTAAAAATTTAAATGTAAGGAGTTACTTAAAATAAGGAATTTAGAGGATTGCTTCTATTTTTCAATTTCGTTTAAATTTTAAAAAATGAATTTAAGTAGGCATATATAAAAAATTGAAGGGATGTGTATTATTGTTATTCCAATTTGCGCAAGTGATTTTGTTAAAATCTTACCAAATGTGAATAATTCCCCAAAAAACCAATTAAGAAAAATCAAGAAATGCGACTAAAATCGTAATTTGGAGAATTACAATGGCGTAGCAAGTTTGAATAGCCCGCAAATTGAACAATTTGGTTTATTTAATCAGTGAAGAAGCAATAACTGTAAACATGCGATGTGGTAGGTGCCTCCCCTTTGTCTCGGTTTAAATCGCCAATCATAAATAATGTCCGAACAGTATGGGAGGAATTCTGGAAATTTTGTTAACATTAAAGGGTGCGAGTTTTAATGAGGGAAATTTTGGGCACGTAAAAGCCGAAGCTTGTTCGTTGTTTTCGCCTCCATTAGACAAAAAGTCACCCCCGTGTTCTCTTATTTTTAATTAGTAGGAAAAGAATGGTCAATTAACGTATTCTCCGCATTGCGGACAGCCACAGGGTGCTTCACTTTCAGCGATGTTTACCGAGTTTATTATGATTAAATTTCCTTAATTAAACGTTGCGTTATATAGAAATGTGAAGTGGGCGAAACGCGGAAGAAGTTAGTAAAAATGATTCGTCGTGGCAGTGAGAACGCGCTGGATTAAGCATTAAAGCACGTTGCAGGTGTTCGGATAATAAGGACGAGGCAATATCTGCAGCGTGTCTAAAGAAAGTTGTGTCGCGCCGCAGAATACGCCGTAGTTCCTTTGTTATGGTCTGGGGATGCGGCGTTCCTGTTGAAAACTAAATCCGGATTGGTCGTCACGTCATCGGAAGCACATGTTGATCGTATTAAATATTTTTATTATCACCGTTGCGTACCTGATTTTGCGACGGACGTCGTAACTGGTGCCATCGCCGCGTTGGTACTTGTCGGTGGAGTATGGTTGATTCTAATCGCTTCTAATTTCGGCACCGGCAACAAACCCGGTGCTGGCATGCTAGCCGCCGTTACGGCCGAAGCCGGCATCATCAGCGTCGACATAGCCAACATTTTGCCTCGATTGGACCGATTAGGTTTAGAACAAAAAATTTTTTCGAACCCGTGAAAAAGTTTCCGAACTGCGAGACGAGAACTCGCGGCGAGAGTCGCTTGAAATATGTGGCTCAGGCACACTAGGCACACGGCCCGCAACTCAAAGACTGCATAACGCGGCCTGCTGTGTTGTGTCGTGTTCACTCGGGGGTAGAAGGACGTGGGGGTGGAACAGTTATAGTGGCCGTGCTGGCGCGAACGGCGGGTTATTCCAACTGCGGCAAACTGGAATCAGCTTCGGCGCTCTACGCGCAATGTTTGTGGGCCTCGGCTTAATGGGCTGCAGGAGCGGAATAGATCATAAACTAGACCATCCGAAGGGTAATTTGATTTGGCCCACTTATTTATTTGCCGTTTCTTCTTTATTCGTTATTTCGTCTACTTTTCCCCCTCCCCCACCACCCGAGCCGCATTGGGGCAAAAAAGCAGCTATGCGGAAAATATTTGGTAACTTACAGAACATAACACATTTTTACGAAAACAGGCTAAAACAAGAAGAGTTTGAACAAGATTGCTTTCAAAAAATCGTCGGTGGGCGGGGCAAGTTCGTAGCGCGTTGCGCTAAGCAGCTTATTATTTTAAAAAGAATGCGCTTCGCGGTTTCTTGTCCTAGATGGACGCATTGTTTTTCGATCGTGCTCCTGCGGACCACCATGAAACTTTCGCAAAATCGATATAATTCAATTGTGTATTCACCCTGTATAAAGTGTCTTTTACATCTCGTCGAACTTCAAAGTAAATACAAAAATTTGTGCAAATAATAGCGATTTCCAGTGATATTTTTTCAAATATCTCGCGCATCCTGTACGATAGACGAAACCTGAAACTATATCTCGACACAATTTACGATACTGTTTAGATCAAATTATCAAATTTTTATAGTTTTTCTTTTACGGCTATTAATTTACCCACGAAAACGAAAGTTTTCAGGATCTTTTATATTTTTTGCCTATTACCGACACACCTGCCAGAAATAGAGGTTCTCGTCCTAGATCTCCTACAATTTCCTGTCCATGAGAGAAAATAATAATAATTATTTTCTGAAATTATGCAGTACGCCATAATGGTAAATGTATAGACTGAGTCCGAGGAATAGTGATTTTCATATGGATTTTTTCAAAAATACCTCGAGCAGCGTGTGTGTTAGACGAAAACCGTAAATACAATAAATTGTAGCTCTTCATGAGCCCTATCGCATTGTTTGAACCGATTAGCCATATTTGTTAAGAATTTTGAATGACGATTAATCATTTATTCCCGAAAAGAACAATTTTCATTGTATTTTAGATTTTTGTCCTTAACTAAAGCACCCTGTATATCATCGACAAAATGCATAAAATGAAAGTTATAGCCCGGATCTCCCGTACCTCACGGTTTTAAAATTTTGCCGATCGATTATGGAGGAAAACATACTTTTTTGGAAGCCAAAATAACCAAAAAAAAATTTCATTTTTTAAAAAATACTTGTTGAAATTTGATCGCACCCATATTCTACTATTTAAATGTGTGCATGGATTTTTTCTTCTCTGCTATGTTTGAAGTTGGTATCTGCAAATTTAGGACACTTAACACATTTCTTAAATTGCACCGAATATAGGGAACACCCTGTAAAATAGGTGAAAACCTTAAATACAAAAGTTTTAACTATCTATACGGGCTGTATCTTAATGTAAAACAAAGTTGCATCTGGATCATAGTCTTTCCGTTATAGCCAATTTTTAATAATAGTGGGACCAATTTTTCAGTTTTTTCAAATTTACGGCGCACTCTATACAATTTTAAAAAATTGTCAAAAACAAAAGTTTATGGAGTCGAATTTTCTGCGTTTTTTTTATCAAGATTTTTTCGATCCCATAGATGGTTTTTGAAAAATAAAATTTGATTTCATCAGCTTTCGAAAGAAACAAGACCTGTTCTTTATGCAGTCAACAATGATGAGAAAATCTCACTTTATAATGACTATGAAATTTTGCAAAGTGCAAAATTATTACAAAAACTACAAAACAAAGCATTAAAAAATGTAATAATCATTTACTAATTACAACTTATTAAGAACTATACAACGATGTTTGTTTTTCCAAGGAAGATTTTACGGCACTGAGCATATGCTCCTACCTAATCCTAATCTTAAGCAACGACTTCTACATTCACTTTATCTAGATTCACTTTACTCTCTCTTACAGGATATTAAAAGGCTTCTTGCGATACTCTAGTATCACAGTTTAATCATTCTAACAGCATATCTAGATAATATACAGAAATATCGTATTCCAAGAGTTCAAAGCTCTTGTCTTATATGTATATGGAGTTGGGCGTAGAACTCATATTTCATCATATCTTGTTAGGTCAAACTGATTGAATATGTTCAATCGATATAAACTTCACGCCGTGTTATTCCATTGCACAATCATTCAATGTACAACATGGAGTCTCCTTACTGTGCATCGAAAAGTTTATCTGAAAAGGCCCTTCTCATACCAAATTGTAAACATGATTCATCAAAATGTATCTTTTATAGAATTTTCTCTGATGTTATTGGGCCTGAAAAATAAGTTTAAAAATTGCCTTTTGGGTAAGCAAACTTTTACTTAGATACTCCCTGGTCCTTAATTTCCTGCCACTTTCACTCCTGTTTCTTTGCGCCTGTTAGTTTTATTCTAATTTTGGTCTGTAATAGTATTTAGCTGCTTTCTTAGCCCTTTGTTATCAAATTAAATGTATATTAAATATAAAATATCCGATGGAGAATCATATTTTTACATTGATTAATAAAATTTTAAAAACAAAACAGTCGTCCGACTCACAATAGATGTTAAAACCACATAGTCACCTATAATACCGGAAATGTAAGGAAATTTAATATTTCACAACTAGAATTGCAATTTAAAACATTTATTAAAACTAAGATTTCATGTGTGTACCCTAAAGAGTTAACGTTTGGAAATAAAACAAATTTTTTGTGCCTTGAACGCCTAGACTTCCTTTTTTCCTTGTATCCCTGGGTCTTTTTTTTCACTCAGTTCTGTTTTACTTTTGTTTTTTGGTTCAACTAATGTGTTTTCCATGTGGCATGGCCTAAATTAACCAAATTATGTTATTCACGCATCATAAGGTTATTTTTACCCCATTCATTGTGAATGTTGTGCAAATCAAAGATTTATATTTTATTCTCTTATATCCGGCAAACTATTATACTATTCCAATTCCCAACATATTTATTAAGTCACACATTTGAAAATATGTATTTTGAGTTCCTTTAAAATTTGAGTGACTGTAGAATTTATTAGAACTAGTGAAAATCCCATGACTCTTTCCTGGCTTAATTTCTTTATAGTCTATTCATTATCATTGGTTTCCGATTTAACTGGAATAGAATATTGCAATATTGCAATACCTTTACTGCAAAACTAGTTCAAAACGTTCCAATCAGATTTGAACATAAAAAAATTCATAGAAAATATAAAACCCTTGAAAAATAAATAGTGCCTAATCATAAAACTTGTTAATAAATATACAATATAGAAATAATTTGAGCACAAACTTTAGGGATTTTGTACCGTTTAATCTCATTTTCACAAAATTTATTGACAAAATATACTTTATATACTTTGCAAACACGAAACTTGATATTTTTTCCGCTTTCGTTCCAAAGCGAGCGACGTCAAAAACAAAAGAAACAAAGAAAAACTCAAAAACACGATTCACAACTAACAAAATTTTTCCAATAAACTTTTGGCAGGAAGAATAATGCCTCCTGTGGGAGCGTAACCAGCAAAACTAACTAAATAATATGAACAATAACAAATAACAGCAAAAAAAAACGCTCTCTAAGCCGACAAAATTCAGAAGATATAACTTAAAAAATGACTAACAACCTCACTCTGCTGGCAGGGAAAAGAAAATTTATAACAAATGTATGTGACATTACTATTATAAAAAAATCCAAAAACATGAAACGCCTATAACGCAAATAATTATCTCTGAAGCTTGAGCAAAATCATTGTCAATTTTTTTCAGGCTATAGTGCGGAAGTTCGTCTAAAAAAACGATTAATTTTTGGTTAAGTATTGTCCGCTCCTATGTGCTACTTAGGAGGAGTGTTTTTGTCGCCTCTTTGTTATTGCGTATTTCATTATTCCCTGAGTGGAGATGTAAGGTATGGCCGAATGTGTCGTAAACTAAAAATGGCAAGTTTTACCACCCAGTTACCGGGTACAATACCGTTTACCGATCGACCACTCGATAATTTTTTTTTGACTTCAGCCACACCCACGGTTAATGAAATATAAAATTACCGTTTTCCTCGGTAACGCGAATTTATTATGCTGTAAACTCTCTCATATTTACAGGGTTATAAATATATATTTATTGCAGGAAATTTTTACGAACAGCACCTGCCACCAAATTTTCCGTACGATATTCGGGTTAGATTTAATTTCGACCGAATATTAATTTTATCCTGATGCCGTTTCAGATTTAGAGCTTAGTTCGATCCGAATTTTTGTTAGAACCCTTTTAATGCGGAACAATTCTACTTCAGCTTGCTAACACGTTGTATAAGCGCATACATCAATACTTTTAAAATGTTATTCCGTGATACATCGCCTGCCCGATACGTCATTGTGATACAAATGCCATTTTATCGAGGGGACAACAACGTGAATGGTCCCAGTTTTTGAAATATGAGATATATTGAATAAAAAGTTATACGAGAAGATACTTCAAGGGGAAATATTTTAAAATTACACTTCCAGATGAATTACTCATCATGTTAACTTAGCAATCCAAAGTGAACTTATCTGCGTTCTCAAGTGGAAGAAAATAAAAGAGCGACGATCTAAAAACCATGCGCCAAGGGAACAAAAAGTTCCATTTTCCATCACATTACATTTTAAATATATTCTATATTTTAAAATTATATTTTAAACGAAAACATCTTTGCCCGTTATTCGGAGCATACTTTTTCCCTTAAACGCAGTTTATAGCGTTTGATAGGCAAAAGAAAATGAAGTTTTTCACAATTTAAAAGAAATTTGGTTTTGTTGTCGAGTTCAGGTTCCTTAATGTCGGTCTTTTTTTGTATTTTATAATTTTCCTGTCTCATAACGACCCAAAGTCTACATGAAAATGCAGAAATTATTTTCTTTGTTTCGAAAATATTTTTTATTTATGAATAAAATATCCAAGTAGTCGGCAAATGGCGGTAATATGTCATATTAAGCACCGCGTAATATTTTCCAGACACTTGACACCCCATAAATCACTTGAGCTCGGGAGTAATTATTATTTCAAAAGTAGTCGTCAAACATACGTTTCGTGTGTTCTGGCGCAATATAATTCTTTTCCGTGTCCATTTCACAAGAACATGGTGTGCAGGATGCAAGTTGGTGAAGAAAAAGTGCGTAAGTTAACATAAATGAAGAATTTATTTATATTCCTGAGACTAAACAAATTGCATAGTTTACCTGCAACTTTAAAGTTTAATATATTAAAGGTTACATCATCTTCTATACAAGTAATCAGAAATCAGCACATGTGTATCGTTAGTCGATCTATATTCTTTAGTCCGAATAAGACTGCTTCAAGTAATTAGTATTCTAAACAAGTGAATGCGTATAGGTACGCCTTTGATATACGAAAATGTTCTGCATTGACTGAAAACTAATTTCAGCAGTAGTTGTTTGATCTCGTGCTAAATGAATTATGCAGAACTTCAAACTTGTTTCGAGTTAAATATATCGAATACTTGAAAAGATAATCGCAAATAGTATTTCCGCATGGCCGATCCTGGCGTTAAACAAAAGAATATTTTCCGGAAATTTTTAGGAAAAACGATCAAGATGTTCATTCAAGTATTATATTACTAGCCTCAGATTCGTATTTGACCTCTTCGGGGGATATTCTCGTGGTCAGCGATTTTCGCGATTGAATTCCCCCGTTTAGAAAGATACATGAAAAAAAAAAATTAAAGAAGATGAATAACAATAACCCTGTTGTGAAGAAAATTGTAAATTGTTAATGGATGTGCTAGTAATCTTTACCTTCGTGTGTGGTATGTCGATCTTGGTCAATTTCCTAATTAATTGAATGTGAGAACTATGCGTGTTTCGTCGTTTGATGTGTTTACCAGGGTGTTGGGATGGAAGTTATGCCTTGCTATCCGCACGTATTAATTACCGAAACCCGTGTAGTTCCGATGTGTGATTTACAATTTCGGATATTATCCTGCAAACCACCTATTTTTGCAGCTATTTATATTTATTATCCATTATGCAATACAAAACTAAATTACATTTAGGTAGTCTAAAAGAAAAATGTCAATCTCATTCAAATTTTCCCTGGAGGTCGAGTAGGTGATAATGTCTTTGAAATTCAAAAGCTTTAGATTTTTATTGTTTGAACAGTAGGATTATTAAAGAGTGTTGCAATGTAATAGTTTTACCATTAACTGATATAATAAATAGGTGTTTTCTGACTGGAATATATCCGGAAGTGTCTAAAGTTTTGCCAATCTATATATATTAATCTCGAAAGAAAGGTGAAATGTCTGATCCTAATAATTACCGACCCGTATTAATTATCCCAATAGTTTCCAAAGTTTGAGAAAAAATTATGTATTCTCAATTATCTTATTATTTTGAGTCAAATAATTTGATAAATCCAAACCAGTTTTTTGCAATAATAAAATGTCAAGTATACGAAATATAATGCACGGAATTCCACGGGGTTCCATTATGGGTCCATTGTTATTTTTAGTTTATATTAATGATTAATTTTGCAGATGACTCTACATTTAAAACCTCAACCATGTGGTTTACAGCAATTTAATGAGGGTAAAACTCACTCGTTAGCTAATTTTTTTATCAAAGGAACTTCCATAAGCAACTGTAATACTTTTAACAAAACTTCTGGATTCCTCCTGCGTCGGTTTTTGTTGAGTCGAAATTGCTGACGTTTCGTCAATCATCCTGTTGGCTTCTTCAGAGCTTGACTGAAACTGGCTCGTATTTTACTCTGTACCTGCTTATATATTGTTCAAGGGGGGCGGAGCTAAATGAGGGGCATAAACACCGTCTCGGATGACTGATTCCCAAATTAGTGACAGATAAAGGACTGAGTCACGGTTAAGATTGTTAGGTTGTTTATAGATTTCTATAGACTCTGTGGAAATGTGTGTTAAAGTATTGTCACATCACCATCCGGCTCAAAAATGATCGGTTATCAACTCTCTTCTTTACAAAGCCTTAAAACTATCTCAGCCCGAGTCACTGAACCCAGAATTAAAACACCTGAGCTCTGCACAATGGAGATATTAGGTATTCCATCACAAAATACACTTCCTCACAACCTTCTAATAGCAATGAAGCCGAAAGCAATCCCGCATTTGCCACTGAAAGTTGTTGGGTGTGGTCCTGTATGTCACCTTTTTGTTATGACAATTGAAAAATTTTATCGGAAAGCGTTATTTAGTCTCAAGCTACTTTTTCATTGAATTTTTGTCATATGCTATTATACTGTGGGGAAACTCAATAGATTCCATACAAATTTTCCGTATGCAAAAAAGAGCGATCAGAATTATATCCACGCAGGATATAGAGCCCATTGTCAACCGGTGTTTCAGAATCTTGGGATTATGCGAATGCCATCGGTATACATGTATCACAAGGTATTAGAAATTCATAGCTCAAAAAATATGTTTTCATTTCACCCAGATAATCATAAACCCCCTCTTCCTCCTCAAATTTGCTTCGAACTATTAAGTTTAAATACACTAAAAGCATGAAAAATTCTCTTGACTTAAGTTTATACAAAAATTGCAAATCAAGTCACAAACTTACTATTTAAAAATATTAAAACCAAAATAATATCTTTTTTTTGAACATTGTTTTTACTGTGTAGAGGAACAAAGACAGAAGATAAAAGATATTAGCTGATTACCCGATTCTTAATGGTGGTAACTGTTTCGTGGTGTTCGGTATCTTCCTTTATTTTATTTTTATTCCTGTTTGTTTTTATATGTTATGTATTACGTTGTTATACCTATTATATATTTTATTATTATATTTTTTTCTGTTATGTATTTAGACGTGCTGTAAACATAGTATGTATTATAATTCAGTCAAATAAAAATCTATGTCTATCTCTATCAATCTCGTGAAACTCGTCAATCCAAACTTATGGCATTTAGCAGTTCATCAACAAGTGGTCGTTGTTTTAGCCGTATGTTTCACGTTTGAAAATCAACTCCAGCTCTTTATTGATTTTAAATTATTACCAAATACACTGTAACGAATCAGGAGCGTTTTATTCGACAGAACCAACTACCGTGAGAATTTTCCGAATGCATAAAAATTCGTATTTACAAATCGCTTACTTTACAGTACTGCGTGTGTTCGTGTATGCGCTGATATACATATAGCCATCAAATTTTCGAATTATATTTATTCAGGTCTTCTAGCGCAATGCGTATATATCCCAAGTCGCAGATAACAGAATTTGTTTGGGCGTCATGAGAGCAATGTAGGATTCCAGTCGATATATTTACCGTCACTGGATTTGATTACATTCGCTGTCATTACCCGTAACCTTTTAGTCTTCCCTTCCACGAATTAGCAAAAAATCAAAAAAGCGAATTAAATGAAAATGTGGCCCCTTTAATTTGCTAATTAGGAGGGTCGAAAAGAGTCGAATTAACTTTTTTTTCCTGAAAGGGAAATTGACCAGGCAACGCAAAAATTAAGCACTGACTTGATCATGTGATATCGCATATAGAACCCAAACGTTTCCTTAAGATGGATTAAGTATAACGAAAGCTATTTCTTTTGAATACATATAGGTAAAAGTAGCCGTCAATTAGATAAATGAAAGCTTTTACCTATCCCGAAAAGGCAACAGATATGCAGATCAAATGTTTGTTTAAAATAACGCTTTAAGCTTAAGTTGTTCGAAAATCAGTAGCCCACAAAAAATAATAACTACCGCTCTACAAACCGGAAATAAATGTTTCTGCGTGGCTAATACAATTTTACATTCTAATGGACAGCCGGAAATTGCAAAATTGCCGTATGAATTAAATATATTCCCGTTATTTCAATTATCTACTCGAATTGATTGTCGGCCAGCTTTCGCAAAAATATCGGTCTTCGTAATGCATAAAGCGGCAAGGGATTTTGACAATCGCTTTGACGCAAAATGTATCCTTTGTTAATATTGTTTTATTAATCTAACGTTTTGTTGTGTATTGAAATGTTGGATTAAATCCTGTACATTCTCGCAGCTTTTTGTTTTTGGCAATGTAAACATCTTCACGTGATATTTTAGCGCAATTTCGCTTTATGTCACCGGAAGACGAATCGCGTAAAATTTCATTTTTTAGGATCACGTGGTTGCGTTTTGCATAATAAATAAACTGCGTATTTCGCGTTCCTTGTGAACATGCGTATGGGGAAAAACCGGATGTCGAGCAACATTTCGCAATGGCGACCCTTTATGTCGGTTTACTGCCTCATTAAACGTAAAGTATGCGTGTGCATCTGCAATGTAATTCGGTGTGCGTGATATTGCAAATCTCCTGGGTATTTTATCCGGTGTCTAGTCTCAGCCCAACCTTCTGTGGGGTTTTTGGAAAAAGACCTCGTTAATATTTAACGTAACCGGTAAATTGGTTTGGACAACGAATAGCCTTACGCCCTTTTATATGCCTCGTACATTATTAATATTTACGCAAGGTGCGAAGGGTTTTAATTTGTAGAAACGCGTGCTCCGACTCCGTACGCCCTTGCCGTTTTACAAATTTGATTGAGCAATTTTATTATAAATTGCTCGGAAGAACACGCGTTCAAGTAACGCCACAAAACTTTAACCTTAATTATATGTATAACTAATTATTTTGTAACTTGTGTCCATATTTCGTTGTAATTATTGTAGAATTTGCTGATGATGATGATTGTATAACCGAAACATGTACTTTGTCATATACAATTAAATTATAATGAAATATTTTTTTTCTTGCTCGTCTACACACGAATTCATTTTTGCTGTTGTTAGCTACCATGAACGTTTCTTTCCTATATTTTAGAACATTTGTTGTAAATTTAATAATGCGTTTGTTTAAAAACTACAAAAATTCAAACAAAACGTTTCACGTGAGCGGATCTTTAAAACAATTCAATAATACACATGATGCGAATATTGCTCTCGTAGAGTGTCGACTTCAAAAGCTCAATTTTAATTCACACGTTTAATTAGAGCGGCTTAATAGAGCTTTGGCATGTAGGATCCTTCAGAAGTAGCGATTGAAAAATTTAATCGAATCAGTCGTTGATAAATCGGCCATTTTGTTGCGCGCTCGGGAATTATTTCGGAAAAAGAATTTTAAAAAATCCCCACTAGATCGTGAACTGGTTTGATGAAGGCGTTATTTCGCTATTACGTAAATTGTACAAATGTCAGTCGTTTTCTTGTGAAATATGATGTGGTGTTATATTTATTTTAATTTTTGGGATTTTGGGGTGGATAAAAGTTACGACAATATAAGGCACAATAACAGCAACTTGATCCTAGCATTTCCTCTTCTACAGTGTGAATGAGACAATTCCCGAAAATGTCCTGCTGTTAGATACGCCATGTTACACATTTACTTTAATGTTCATTTCTGTAGAGCAGGTTAGGATTCAGTTAAACAAACTAGACCTGAATAAAGGTCCTAGGTCAGATAAATTGCCCCCAATCTTTTTAAATCTTGTGCGAAATCTCTGCTGCTGCTGCTATTTTTAATCTTCAATATTAAAAGTTTGGGAAATTGGGACTATTGGGAAATGTGGCAAAGTAGTACCTACTTATAAAGGTGGCAGTAAAATTGATATTATAAATTATCGACCGATATCAATTCTTTATATTCAGGGCAAAATGCTTGAGGCAATTATAACAGAAGAACTATTTTTTGAACTTGGTGCATTCTTAAAACTTAAAAATTTCGGTGTGCACGGCTGTCTTTACAAAAATCTTCAAAGATACGTTAGGACTAAACCTAAATTTAGTTTGCAAAAAAAAAGTATTTTAACGGTTAGTTCCAAGATCCTAAGTCGTTGATCATAACCTATAACACCATCTTCAGTTTGCCAGTGCGATATGGAGTTCCCAATACCATAAGTATGTAAATAAAGTTAAAACTTAAAAAAAATTCCTTCACATGAAGTTGTTTAGAAATATTTTTAATTACTCTTTTGAATTAAGTTAGTTAGTTATTATTAGCATATCTTTGTAAATTGTGGCGTTAGTTTGTCATGGGGTACCGTGTTACAAAATAAATAAACAAAAATAAATATTGCATATTTTATTTTAAATCCCTTGTATTTTTTCTTTGTTTTTTTTTGTGCCACTGAAAGAGAAATGGATGAACATGGAAGGTCGTCGAAAACATCTTTTCCTTGCGTTTGCTCAAAAATTATTACGTCAAATTCAGTCACAAAGTAATTAAGATTTCCAGTGTCCACTCCAGGAATACTCTATTGAGACAATCAGTTCTATTCCGCTTTATTTCAGAAATTATTTTCCTAATATGGTCGCAATTTACTACCTAGTTCACTCAAAACCTTTCTATAAATTCTTTTAAAATCCACACAAGGAAACTTTTCAAGACCAGTTTTCTTACTATAATGTAATTTGTCAATACACCACACATTAGAAAGTTGTTTTTTTTTATAAGTTATAGAAAATGTTTATAAGTTTCTTCGAGTTAAATGTAAGAACAGCACTTCATCACCTTGATGAAGAAGTTAAACTTTAAATTTGGACATTTTTTTCTTTGTTTCAGTTGTTTTTCTTCTAGTATTATTATTATTACTATTAATGTGGAAAAAACAACGTGTTTAGTTGTTGCGCTTGGAATAACATTTCTGGTTTATATAATTTAAGGCTCATAAACACTAGAAATAAAAGCAGACAGACGCCTCACAGATATCTGCGTTCGTGTTATATTATAATGACTGTTCCGATACTGTATTAATAATATTACGTTGCAGAATCCCTTATCCATTTTAGTTGAAAACTCAGGGTATATCGTAATGCTATTAGCAGGTCATGTTAAATCTACTTTGCAATTTTTATTCTCTTGCATTCGACTTGAGCTTTTCCGGGAAAATTGAAGCCGGGAATACGCGTATATTTATAATGTTTAATACATATATTTTGCCAATTTATTCGTTCTGCTTATACAACGAAATGGTTCAAAAAATAGTGTATGCATTTGAGGGAATTTCGGAGTAACTACGAACGTTTCATAGCGACTTACAATTAGAATTTAACGGCAAGAACAAACGAAAAGTGAATTTGATTCAATATTAGCCAATTAAATATTTAATATCCTCAGATAAGCCACACGAAAAGATTCGGCCGCAGGAGTTTTAATCTTTGTTGTTCTTTGCAAAAGTTTCGTTGCCCTTGCTCCTTTTTTGTTTTCCTCGGTTCGCACTTCTGTTGATAACAAACAGATTTAATTATTTTAATTTCGTCTTATAGAAAATTAATCGCTTAAATGCAATATTGATATCCATAACTTTGAAGTGTAATGCCAGTTTAAGATCGATACATAATAAATAACTTGTACGGGCACTTCGACCCAAATCAAAAGCTGCAACGTATAACACGAGGTGACATCCAGTTTTAAAGTTGCCTCTTTTGTCGGCCTTATTTTCCAGAATTCTCGAGAGTTAATTTATTAGCCGGCACCTTTAAAAGTCTAAGCTTTCATTGTTCACGTGACGCGACATATTTCATCCGTTATACGGTATAATATGCCGCAGACTGCAAACAAAAAATCGACATCGCATACACGGACATTAAAACACGTTAAATTAAAAACAAATGAACCGCCGTGTAAATATGCGCCGATATTAGCTCCTAGTCGACCGAAAGTATTGAAGTTGACGTTAAAAATACACGAGGGGAGAAAAAAAGATAAAACGCCAAGCAAGAAATTCAAGCCTTTTCTCTTCCACATTTTGCAGCATCCGAAAATTATACGTCGATACGAGATACGCAATAAAATGTTTGTGAAGGGTGGCAGGGACTATAACCACCCAACGCGCTTTACTCGATATTCCCGTATGCACAGAAACTACAGTAAATTTCATAAATTAGAGACGCGTACGATATTTTTAATTATTCCGTATACTAGCGTAGTCTTGAAGGCCATGATTACCTTATTAAATTTTCATGTTTGTTTTTGCGATTATAATACTCCCTGAAGCATGGATCAGCTCGACGAAGTCTTTATGAATAAAAAATTCGGCCTTCATCAACAATTTCAAACAATATTAAACGGAATTATTTATCACGGCTCCAATAAAACTACATGTCTTGTGCTCGTTGATTAAACATTGAACATTATTTATATTTATTAATTTCGAATACTTTTTTCGGTAGGTCGTTGCGTTCCTGAACCTGTTAATATTCATGTAAATATAAACAACGACCTAATCAGTTATTTTCCACATGCGGCTACTGATTCTAACTGGAAATTATTTCTGGCATTAATTCATTTTAGTAACGAATTGAATTTCAAGGAAAATGACAAGACCCTAAGAAATATATCCCGGCGTTAATTCAAATATGCAAATTTGGTACGCATAATACTGCGTATTCGAGCCCTGGCAAATATATCACGACAATAAAGAGAGTCGGGAAAAGTCATATATAATTTACAATTACAGGGCGTATTAGAAAGTTAACGCTAATTTAATTTAATTTTTTATTGATTATTTTAGTTAATTTACTACTGTTAATTTAATACTGTAATACTATTAACACATCTTCTGAATTCCTCCTGAAGTTGCTGAAGTTTAGCCATAGTTTAACTGAAATTACCTCACATTCTACTCTGTACCTGCTAATATATTGTTTGCGGGGGGTGGAGCTAAAGGAGGGGCATGAACTGATTCCCAAATTGGTGAAATGTAGAAGAATCGATTACATGGGAGATTTTTGGTTTCATCGAATAAATTTTGATGTCCAGTTTCATGATTGTGTTCGGCAACTGCAGATGAGTTTATTTACGCTCTTTCACGATCTTTCAAGAGCAGATTTTTTAATTCTGGGGTCAGTGACTCGGGCTAGATAGTTGATAAACTATGATTTTTAGGCCAAATGTTGATGTGACAATGCATTCATGTATGTGTGCGTAGGTTTTCTGTAAACAGAATGACCCAATGTTAGCTCCGATTTTGATGAGAAAATCTAAGAATGGGATTTTATTATTATTTTCTAATTCAATGGTAAAAAGTATGTTAGGGTGTATAAAATTTAAATGGTTAAGAAAATCTCTTAGGGATTCCTGACCATTAGGCCAAATAAGAAAAGTATCATTAACGCAAGGTTTCCATTATTTTGGATAATGATTATAATAAAATTTGACCCAATATCCAAGACAAGCATTTTTCAATTAAGAAAGAGTTGAGAGTTTCATTATAGGGACTTTAGTAAATAGGGATTCTACGTCGAAATTTACCAGAAAATCCTGTGGTTCTAATGCAATGATATTTATTTGTTCAATGAAATGAAACAAATTAAGCACGAAACTATCAGTTTTTCCTGTACAGGGTTTTATTATAAGCTAGATATTTCGTTACAGAATATGATGGTGCTGACAATAAGCCGAAGGGGTAATCTTGGTTTGTGAATCTTAGTGAGTCCGAAGTAGAAACCGATAATGATAATGTTCCACTCTTAGATATTCTGATTAGTAGAAAATCTGTTTACAGAAATTCTAAGCACACAGACCGATACCTTAATCATCGCTTTTCTACTTTAGAGATATTAAGCGTTCCATCACAAAATACGCTTCACCATAACCTTCGAAAAACAATGAGCAATCCTACCGAAAGCAATCCCACAGATTTACTACTTGTCCAAAAATCTCAACATATTCGATCCGTCAAAGACAACATTCCAATTGAGATGCCAGGAATGTACAGCATTCCATGCATATGAGGCAAAAAATATATTGCAGAAACTAGGCTCAAAGAATATGAAAGAGCCTTAAGACTAAGACAAATAAACTCATCAGCAGTTGCCGAACACAATTACGAAATCAAATTTTATTCGATAAGGCAAAATTCTACCAACGAAAAATCCGAGAATTTGTAGAAATGTATGAGCAACCTAATAATCTTAATCGCGACTCAGGTTTTTACATGTTACCAATATGGGAATGAGTCCACCGAACAATTTTGGTGCCCCTCCTTTAGCTCCACCCTCCTCAAACAATAGATAAGCAGGTACAGAGTAGAATGCCAGTTTCAGTCAAGCTCTGAAGAAGCCAACAGGATGATTGGCGAAACTTTATGAACAACCGACGCTCGTGCAATCTAGAAGATTTGTAAATAATAATTATTTTAGTTTTGTTATTTTGTGTTGTCTAATTTCATTCGGGTTATTACTGGACAGGCATCAGTTACCATTGCAGATCGGCTAAAGCAAACAAATGCTAAGAATTTGGCCTCCGCTGCAATATTCGCGAATTTCCACGAACAATAGCATTTTAATATTCAAAGTACGTAAACTCTTAAATCATTTTCTCGGGGAATGTTGCTCCTTTGGTTCTTCTACACCACTATCCCTGTTTTTATATTCGAAAGCACTTAGAGAAATTAAATTGTACATTCTTTTACTTCCTTCCCCAGACGAGATACGTTCTCAACAATGCGCGTTACGATTCATAAAGTAAACCAAATTTGCGGTAACTAAGCCACAAAATTATATTAATCAGTAACCGGGCTTTAACGTTTTCCGATAAAAAACGTTTTAAGACGTTTTTTCCTCGACTTTATCGTCAACATTATTATCTTGCGGTCGTACGCGGAATTGCACCCTATCGACGAGGTTTTGATAAAACTTAATTGGATGAAACATGGCAGGTTGTTGTCCAATTTAAAAGAATATTTCGTGCGTATACGCTTCAGGCAACCTACTCTTGGACCGCTAAAATAATACGTCATTTTTTTTCCCCACAAAAACAAACTAGTGAAAAGCTCTCGTTTCACCACCCTGTGTTGTCGTGTATTTCCAACGTGCGTGATGTTGTGTTTCATGCCGAGCGTAGTGTTTGTAATTTATATACCCCATATTGCATTTTATATTTTTAAACCATGCATCTAATATGTTGGTTACTTAATTAGCAATGAAATGGTCGTTTCAGCTCGGTGTTCTACTTTACAATATCGGAGCAGAACAGAAAATTACAAACCCCGCTCGTTAACGTAGTGCCTTCATGATGTTATTAACAAATATGTCTCACAGATGTACATTATATTGTTCACATAATTTATTTATTTTATAATAAGGTGCCCTAGGGAATTTACACCACAATTCACAAAGGTATACTAGAAATAATTACATTTATCTCAATCCAAAAGAGCAAGTAAAAGTAATTCTAAAAAGTTTTACTGTTTGATTCTTAAACAAATTGAGCGACAAAGTAAAAATGTGTGTTTTTAGCAAAATTATGCAAAAAATGCCAGTATATGCTATTCGGCTAACAGATAAGTTCAACATATGATAGAAGTCAAGACTTGCTTTATACCACACACCTAGTAGATTGCGGCTAAATTCATGTAAAAAATCATTATTTTATTACTTAAGATATTAGGGACTCCATATCACAGTCAATATGGGACCGCAAATTGACATTATAGATTATGATCAGCGACTTAAGATCTTGATATTCTTTGCTATCCCTTAAAATAAAAGTCAAGTTTTTATACGCTTTTTTCGCAATTTTTTCAATATGAATTTCAAAAGTTAGTTGGCTGTCTATAGTTATTCCAAGATGCCTGATATGCCATACTTGTTTAAACTTACTTCATTGAATTTATAATCCAAAGTAATATTATTTTATTAAGATTTGTCAAAATTTAAAAATAGTCGATTTCTTACTTATAAAACCTAGCAATATCCTCTTGATATCTGCGACAGTCACAGAAGCATTAGACTCTTGGTCATCAGCAAAACGAAAACTTTTACCATTACAGAGAACAGCAAAGACATGATATCAGTAGATTTAGATTTAGTTCCATTTAATGTTGTAAAGAAAGTGCACACAAATTTTTTTAAGTTTGGCTAACATTATAGGATAATGTACATTATCGAATACATTGGCAAAATCGTGTACATGGCATTCATTTGCGTTCTATTATGTATCGCCTCAAACACATTCTGAACATATTGATAGCGATGGTAAAAAACACCAAGAACGTACCTAATTTTAAAAAATAATTGCCTCAAGTTTTTTTTCCGGAATAGAAAGAATTAATAATTATAATAAATAGTCCAGAAGTGCTGTTCTGATGAACTTTTATTAAAAATAATTAATAAATGTACTTGCGTTATATTAGGATTCTGCCTAAAAACTCTAAGATTCTGGATAGAATGATGGGCAAGCAAATAAGAGCATTACCCAATATTTTCAGTATTTTGCCCCGAAACAATCGGGTTTTAGATCTGGTTATAGTTGCAAAAGCGCTATTGCAGATGTAATTATAATAATATTTTCAAGGCTTGTGATGATAACAAAATAACTGCCTTGGTTTTACATATTTATGGCGATGTCACCCAACTGTATTTTTGTTTTTCTGAGCAATGCCTTAAAATTCTCTGTAAAGATCTCTGTTTTGCCTTTTTGTTGCAGTTGCTATTTTAGATTCACTCTCTGTCTCTCATAGGATACTAAGATGCTTCTTTGCCATACTCTAATACCACCACAGATTACACAGCCATATCTTTTTCGGTTAGATTTCGGATAGATGTCCACAATTGAAATCTCAGTAGACTGGGTCACCTTACTGTGCTACAGCATCGAAAAGAGTATTTCAAATGGTCCTTCTCATACGAAATTGTAACATGATTAATCAATATGTCTCGTAAGTAGACTTTTGTCCTGTCCTGAAAAACAACTTTTGGTATACTAGCAAGATTTATTTTTTATTTATGCCTAATTAAACCATTCCTTCGATACTTCCGTGTCCTTGATTCCCTCCCACTCCCACCCCAAGCGTTGTCTGTTGCTCTGTCTGTCTTTTAATTTATTGCTAAATTTCGGGCTACCTTTTATAATTCTGCATACAATTTTGTTATTATTATTATTAAATATTCCAGCAGTTACATATTGGTCTAAGCCCAAGGGGAAGAATGTTGAATTGATTCAAAAACAGGTAGAGGGAGATTAAATACACAGTGCATTTCGTCCCAAGTTGGTAAACATAAAGGCAACTAAGAGACCTGCGGCTACTTAAACGAGAAATTAAATCAGATGTTCATATGAATATTACTCACCGCATTTAAAGCCGCCGCAGTAACCCGCAGTGCAAATATCACAAACGGTACGTAGACAGCATTAACTCAAACTTTGCCTTTCCAATAACTGGACGTCTTCGTCAAGCGCGTTGTTTTGTGTTAATTTAAGTCAACAACATCGCAGAAAACATTTTGATTGAAGTTAAAATTGATCAGCTCGCTTTGAATATTTTTAGAAACAAATTATGATATAAAAACGTTAAAAAGTTTATGAATGGCCGTGGCAGGTAAGTCGTTTAAAACTAAATTAAACTAGATTGCGAAGGTGGAACTTTTTTAAATACAGCGGAATTCGATCTAAAAGCTCTTTAATCACTACCAACTCGTCCCGAGCGGAGCTTTTCTGTCTGAGGTAGATTTTTATTTGCCTTAATTTATTTACCCTGATTTAAACTGGCGAAACATCTTTTTACACGACTACTGTCAGGTGCGGGGTTAGCGAACCCCAGCAAACATCCTCTGCCATTTTGTTGTTTGCCCGCGTTAAATGTACTTTCAGAAAACACCTGTTACGGAAGATTATAAAATTCAGGTCGCGAATACTGGAATTGCAAGTTTTGGATTTTAGAAGCGAGCCAAACAAAGCCGTTTAATTGACGCATTAGGAGGGGGTAGAAAACTTTATTTTATAAAACTTACTTGAGGTGTCATGTTTTGATTGGGCAGTTACCGAAGGGCTGGTTACGTTCGGTTGAGTTGGGGGCTGCACACTGGTCGCACTGGTACTTGATAGTTGAGTTATAACAGGTGGTACTGCCAGCAGTGTTTGGGTATTCACCGGGGCCGTACCACACGTGGTAGGCACCCAACCGGTTTTCAGTTCCTGCAACATTCGTCGAGAAATAAAAATTAAAAAAGTGCACTTTAACGAAGTAAACAAAGACAGGAACAACGCCAATAGCATTGGCGCTGCTGTTCGTTAAGAATCTTGATAAAAGCGCTTAGAAAAAAAAAGTCCGGTCTCTGTCGTATTCCGGTGGTGAAATTAAGCGACAGATGCACGGAATTGTCGCTAAAATTCCGCATTATGGCTTCTAGTTTTTGTAAAGAATTGCCTTATAAAACGAATTCGGGACGTTTACGTAAAATAAATTCCGCACTAATTTTGAACAGCATGTACAGTAGTTTCTCAGCAAATAACAAATATAGCGTTCAACAGTGCAATATTTCTTTGCCAAGGCAAATTGCAAAGCCAAAATAAATAGCTACCGTATCCAAATCAAATAACTGTTAACGCTGATGCTAAAAATATTAACAACAATTTTTTACTGCTATACTATGGTATAGGGTGGTCCATTTAAGATGCTCATTCACCTTACCCCAATAAGTACGACACTGAGAAAAAAGTTTAATATAAAAAATGTTGGACAGTATTTTTATGCAACAGCAACCAACTTTATGTTTTAAATGGAATGCTATGAACATTAGTAAAAAAATCTAATTATTCGATTGAATTTGAATATTTTTTGTCATTACATCGCATGCGAATTTCTGAGAAAATGAACTTTTCCGTTTTTTTCGGGAAAAACAAATCTTTGAAAAAGCTTTGCACTTGCAAGCTAAAATTGGGAATTTTCATTGTGGATCCATGGAAGTGGCTAATATTTAATGCTGGCGAAAATATATTAATCACGTTGTTTCTTCTATTTTTTTTTAAATAAAACACACTGTATTTGGAACTTCTATTGGATTTATTGTATTATGATTTAAACTCCGCGTGCGGACACGTACGGGTGACATGGACGCGAGGCCTCTGAAGATACCAAGTGATATTTTGGCGAAACGTCAGGCGAATGATCCTATTCCAGGGTCAAACAACGAACGGATGAATACCCGGATTACCACCAATATATATATATATATATATATATATATATATATATATATATATATATATATATATATATATATATATATATATATATATATATATATATATATATATATATATATATATATATATATATATATATATATATATATTCTCACGTATTGATTCACGGATGGAAAAATATGATGACACTATATTCCGGGATATCATCCGTTCGCTCGTTGAACTCCGACTGGAATCCTGCATCCGACTGGAATCCTGCAAATCCTGCATCCGACTGGAATCCTGCAGACGTTTCGCCAAAATCTCACTTGGCATCTTCAATGCTCGCGCTCCGAAAACACTTCGAACACTGGTGTTCGAAGTGTTTTCGCGCTCCGAAAACACTTCGAACACTGGTGTTCGAAGTGTTTTCGGAGCGCGAGCATTGAAGATGCCAAGTGAGATTTTGGCGAAACGTCTGCAGGATTCCAGTCGGATGCAGGATTTGCAGGATTCCAGTCGGATGCAGGATTCCAGTCGGAGTTCAACGAGCGAACGGATGATATCCCGGAATATAGTGTCATCATATATATATATATATATATATATATATATATATATATATATATATATATATATATATATATATATATATATATATATATATATATATATATATATATATATATATATATATATATATATATATATATATATATATATATATATATATATATATATATATATACTTTTTGTACTTAACTTGTTTCCTCTCATTGTCGCACTTATTGAGATGAGGTAGATAAGGTAAGATAGATCAGTAGTAGATTAAACTTTCATACTCAGAAAAATTGAAGTGGAGAGTTACGAAATCGAAAAGGATAAACATTTATTTTTAGACTTTATACAAACCTTGTTCAGCATAATAAAAAATAGCTCAGGAAGTTTGCAGTGGAGAACAAGGTCATTAGAATTGAAAATTTTGAGGTAAGAGGTGTGAAACAAAGAGACCCATTGTCATCAACATTGTTTAATTAAGTGCAGGAATATGTCGTACGAAAAGCTACGTCTGGCATTTGCAGACGGTATTGCTTGTATTGCTTGAGTGACAAGAATCAAACAAGTATTAAGAGAAGTGCTGGGAGAAGAAATGGGACTTGAAATATATGGAAAGGAATCAAAATGGAAAATGGAAATGAAAAAATCAAAATTGACTAAGAAAGAAGCTATCGAAGATGAAAATAAAAACAGCCAAGAAGAAAGTATATACTTTATATAAATACTGGGGTGCAGAATTTAAAAATCTTAAACAAGAACTTCAATGCAGATTATCGAAAGGAAACAAGCGTACATAAAAATTTAGGAATTTACTTAATAGCACCTATAGTGAGATGGATGGACGAGGACATAAATGAACTACGGATTAAGAAATGGAGGAGAAAAGCATAACACAAAAAAGAATGAAGAAAGAAAGTCAACCAAGCCATGGGCCTTCTAGACCAAGTAAATAAAAACTTATATTACAAGTAAAAACAATATGACAACAAACACAAGATATTTAAAAATAAACTTTTACAATACAACAATGTTATCGGCTTCCCACATTTTTTCTCCTATTTCGCTTACATGTTGGACGCATTTACTCGATCCACACTCCCACGATCCACCGCCTTTATTCCCTCTTTTAAGAAAGTTTCAACTTTCATCATTTTAGAAGTACTGGTATGCCTTACTACAAACCATCTTTTTACTTGCGCCCGTATTAATGGGGTTAAATTCACAGTTTCGTCCAAATAATAGATATTCCTATTTTCCGTTCGATTTCGTCTTTTGAGTGTTTTCGTCCTTCTAAGTTTTCCACGATTATTTTGCCCAAAGTATATGTTTTTTTTTAGTTAAACGAGTTTATTATTTTGCTGATGCCAGTTTTTCATCTTCGTTTATTATTATTCTTCCTGCCACAACAAAATCAAAAACACTAGAAAGAACTTTGCTATCAACTGGCACACATACGTCCACTGCTACTCTCGAGACCCTTGGCAATCAGTTCACTAATTATTTATAATTCTCTCCTATTAAGAAACAAACCATAAGTTTCGGTAAATAAATTTTAAATTATTTGGGTTGAAACTCCGACTTAGTTGTCACAGAAAAGTGTCCTCAACATGAAAATGTGGCTTACCAAGGTAGGAAGAAAACGCTATTTTTGTTGCTCGTGCTTTTACAATTTTACAAATAAAATAACAAAAGCAGTGGTATAGATTTTAAATTTTTGAAAAACAAACACTTTGTGCAATTGTTATCACCCTACTTCGTCAAACGGGAATTCGCAGTAAAAGGTTTTTAAGCTGAAAAACTGCAGGCAGAGCGTAAAATAAAACATAATTAATGAAATAATTCTTCGATTGACATTTTGTTGGCAAAATATCGAACATTATGTAGTAACTAATGGTAACGCATATTTTTAAATATCCGCAACGATTATTTCTAAATTTCGGACCAATGCACAATATTTTCCCATCCGGCTGCCCAATATATTAAAATTTATCATTTAATTGGTGTTAGTGTGAAACATTACAGACCTATCAGCATTCGTAATTGTGCGACATGCGAAAACAATATATCGCGCAGCGATGTCAATCGCAAAGCTCGAAATTAACAGTTTATATTTGCTCTCGCTTGCCTTATACGAAGTAGCAAATTTTTTAAATTGAAACGTAAATATTATTCATTTTATGCAGTTTCCCTCGGCTGATAATACTAACATTAGGGAGTTCTCGATTTTGCGGTTTGAATGCGTCGGACATATTGTGCATGCGAAGATCGACGTCGTCCACAAACGTCTTCGTTACATTTCGCCCGATAAATATTTTAAAATTTAAAACATATAAACAATATGATGTCTGCCTATTGACAAAAAACGAACAAAGCGACGAAGCGCCTTTATCATAATGAAAAATTAAAACTTTCGGAACTTTTTATCGATCGACTGCTAGAATATTTGGCAGGGAATCGTTCCGGGCTCACGATTTGAAAATACCTCCGGTGACATCTAATTTGCCGGCTCTTTATTGAGTTAAATTAGTTAATCTGCACTGCGGGTATTTTAAATTTAAAATGGGTATCACTTACGACCCAGCGAGGGCAAAAAAATTAGTACCGTCGGGTTGCAACGTTCTAAAAAGAGAAATGATCTTATTGAGTTTTACGGCAACCATTTTTTAATCACCACAAGATGATTTAAAAGTTTTAACTAAACAAAAAATACTAGAGACGTACGTACGAGGTTATGAATATATAATGTTGGAAATTGCTTTGCCAGTAGTTTTCATCGTATAATAGTGGAAAACCACCCCTGTCACTCAACTTGACAGTCTAGGGCCCCAGCTGGAAGCGTAAAGGTACAGAGCAACAATTTAGTTAACTGAAATTGCAACATCGGCACAACTCCGAGAGAATTTTAATGGCCGTGAATAGTTTACATAACGTAATGGAAAAAGAATGTTTGTTCATCCACGTATTTCGAAAATTCGTACAGCGGCACTTTTGTAATTTTTTTAATTTTAGATTCAACCATTCAATCACTGTAAAAGACAATATAAAAATAATTTCAAAACAAATTAAAAGAGGGATAATAATAATAGATCATAATAAATTTAGTGGCACATTTGGACAAAAACTTACAAACACCGAAGTTCATAAAAAATTAAATAAATAAGGATAGATAAATCAGGAACTCCGATTATGGAAAATTAATTTAAAAAACTCAAATCCAATACTATTTACAAATCTTCAAGATTCCTCCTGGTCGGTTGTTTATAAATCAAACTGGCTTGCACTTTATTCTGCACCTGCCTGTATACTGTTTGAGGGAGGCGGAGCTAAAGGAGGGGCATCAACATTGTCTCAATATTGTTGCAAGTCGCGGTTAAGGTTGCAGAAGATTTGTAACGAATAATACAGTAGCCTGTGGAAGTTTCTTAAAAAAAACTCAAAAACCATGTCAATAAAAAGATCAAAACACTATAAAGTCGGCACTTTAAAAATCAGTGTGTAAGGGCAGGCAACAATGCCAAAAAAAGAGGGGTTTTAATAATAAAGTCCTTCAAAATAAGATCAATAAAACATTATATATAATCGAAATATAATCGGGACCCAGAGAATCAATAGGGAATTGCTAGTCACCTAAACCAAAATTTTGTTACTATAGGTGTCAATATGGTTTGTGACTTCCAAAACGAATTCACTATAGAAAGATGCAATTGAAAGTTTGAAGAGGCTAGACAACATAAAGCTGACAACTGAAAATGAGATGGCGAAAATTATATTGTGACAGTCAGAGACTTATTATGAAATATAAAAAAGCGCTTATTCCAATACGTTACAAACATAGTTGAAGTGGACAAATTCCAATATGGTTTCCTTCAAACAGTATCACTTTAAGTGCTACTGTGGATCTCGTTAATCATGTTTCAGAGGCATTACATGACAAGTGATACGCGGTCAAATTTCTTAGGAGTGCCGCATCGTTTAGTCTTGGGGCCTCTTTGGTACTCTCCATACGTTTAAACCTACGTTTTACCTTCACAGATGATACTGCTTTAGCATACACAGGTGCAGAAGAAAATATAATAAATAATAATAAAAGTGGAGAGGTCAAGCGTGATCTCAGGAAATATGTGAATTGGTTGTATAGCAATAAATTAAAAATTAATATGTGTAAAACAAAATTTATGGTATTAGGGCAAAAAAATAAAGAAAATGTAAAAGTAGTAACACTTCCACCGCCTTTCCGCGAATTTTACACTGCTGCTTTATTTCCCGCTCTATCATCCACATTCTTTCCATTAGAAATCCATTTTAATCCGCCATGAAACTTTTATTACCGTGTTGTGGGGTTTATTACTAGCGCAAAAATTCGGTACTCCCGAGCTTAATCAGTCTATGGTAGGGACGTGTATTTCAAACAGCTTTTTTATAGTCTCGCTCATAGTATCCTTTTTGTCACTTCAAATGAAATTTTAAAACACGCGGTGATTCGTTTGGAAAGAGGATTATTTTAGTTTACAAACAATGGGTGCTACATTATTTCGCTAGTACATTTTCGATGACTTTCGATAATATAAGCACTTCAAAAGCTTAACTAGTTGTTCATTCGCTCACGAGATGCTTATAATAATCCACTTACTGAAATCAAACTTTTGCAGTTTAGGCGTTAAAGTTTTAGTGAAATTCACTCTGGAAAATATTAATACCGAAAAGGCATATTTTGTACACAATTCTAATTGCTTTTTCAACTGTTTATTATTTCTGTTATAGTGGTAAGCTTATATCAATACGAAAATTAAATTGTGTGAACTAGATCTATGCAACCAGAATGTTTAAATTTATTTCAAATAAATCGCGTTAAACCGTAAAATAATAATTGTAATTAATACATTAATACAACAGCAAAACACGGCGTCCATTTCAAAACGTCACAGTTAATAGGACGTATAAATTAAGCTAGTTTATTGTAAGCAAAACACGAACCACGCCAGTAAAACACTCATTGTTTCCCATAAACGTGTATGTATTTAATAAACGCCTAAATTAAAAGCATTTGGTTGTACTAATTAACACAGTAGCTCTCGAATAAGTTTAAATAAAGATTATTTTCAAAACCAATTGTTTGGCAACCAGTGCATGTTTCTAGAGAAAAAAATCATTTTAGTAAAAAGTGGATTTAATCTTATTAAACACCGATTCATTACTTTAGAGAATTGTGGTCTATATTCAGCTAGTGCAATGGTAAACGGGAATTATACCTACCTCGTTGTCGGAAAAAGACGACTCGGTGCTTGTATAATCGCTCTTCTCGATTATTTTTTGGGTCTTCTCACTTAACTTTAGTTTAGTTGGTATTCTTCCGGTTACGATTATTTCGATCAGATGTCTTTTGTTTACCTTTTGCAATTCGTTTATCATAGCAAAGTAATGGGACATACTGGCAACGAGCTATTGCCCGGTCTAGTTTCGATGGAGTTCAGTGGAAGGTGTTAATAATTATTTAATTCATATTTTTATGGATTACCCTTCCACCTGAATATTCTACCAATCCACGGGTATAATCTCCCACCCCCTTTGCGCGGTTTATTGGGCAACGTACAATATTATCACAATAAAAGGGCCATAAAAATTTACTATTGTACTCGTAAAGTAAATGCACTGCGTATAATAAAACCTGTAAAAAATATGCATAATAAATAATTAGTGTTAGTATATTTCGTAATTGAATTGCTTAAAAAGCGTGAAAGAGGACAATGAATCTTTGAAGCAATAAGTGCAATCCAATAAATTAAAAAAAAAAATTAGACCCGATTTTCGATTATTCGTCATTTCATCTATAGGGTTCGAGAACTGTGCATTACAAAATACGAGAAAAAGGGAAATATTTTATTTCCGCATATACACATTTGTGTCGCAAACTGCGAATATCCCCAGAACCGGAAGAAAATCTGAATAAATGATTTAACTTCAACTTAAAAGCTTTGCTTGTCACTCTTTGGCAGCCGGATGCTTTGTTTCTTTTGATTATCGAATTCTCGACATAGTGCGAAAAGAGAAATATGACACTAAGTTGTCTGCGAGGAATTTCAATATGTTCAAATTTAAGTACGAGGGTGAAAAAAAATCAAATCCTTTGACTTCTTTAACACTCCGAGATTTCAAAGGCGAGGCGTTCTTGCGAAAAATAGCAAAACCATCTCGAAAGCAGTCTGCGTCGCATTTCGTGACAAGGTTTGTCGACATATGAGGCAATCCGTAATTTTGGTCTATATATTATTGTCTGAATCTGAAATTTTTGTCTCGTAGGATTTTGATTGTCTTCAATCGATTTACAATATTTTCAGTGCATCCAAAAGTAACGACAGCTTTGATTTTTTTCAATAGGACAATCTGTACAACTTTCCATTTTTCTCGCCGTTTTAAGGAAATCGTCTTACACAAAATATTGTTTCCTATAGTTAAATATCAAAGTAGGTTAGTAGATTTTTCAAAGAAATTTCCACAGGCTACTGTAATGCTTTTTACAAAACTTCTGGATTCCTCCTGCGTCGGTTTTTGCTGAGTCGAACTTGTTAACGTTTCGCCAATCATCCTGTTGGCTTCTTTAGAGCTTGACTGAAACTGACAGTTTCAGTCAAGCTCTGAAGTAGCCAGCAGAATGATTGGCGAAACGTCAGCAATTTCGACTAAGCAAAAACCGACGCAGGAGGAATCCAGAAGTTTTGTAAAAAGCGTAGGTTAGTAGAATTGGCACTATGTATGTATTTATGAAAAATTGGCATTGAAATTTATCAAAAGTTGGCATTGGCACGCCTCGTATGGCAATATTTGATGGAATTAAGCAGATTATTTTTGAAATATAGTCCAATGCAACTAGTAGTGATGGTGTGTTCGCGCTTATGCTGAAGCACTTGTTTTCTTGCAATTTTTAAGCACTTGATCTATTGTAACAATCCTGTTTTCCCCTGCAGTAGAAGCTATTTTTAATTAATCCTATTCTAAAATACGCCGGTGATTTGAGTCCCAATTATCTGGGTACGTTATACCTAACGATATTATATCCGATTTGTCATCACGGTTTCACAAAATCTACAGTACTACTTCAAACCTTCCGAATTTTATCAGTGAAATTAACAGCCTAACAATGAATTGTTGTTCGACAAACTCCACCAACAAATTCTTTGTGCCAACCTTGGTTATTATGGGTTCGACCGCAGTTAAAAAGTAGTGTTGGAGGAGAATGGCACGAATGTAGGTGGCATAATATCAAGCGTGTTTCAGTGGTCGGTCTTGGAGCCGATTCTCTTTCTATATTACACAGCAGATCTGTTCAGAGCGGGTGTGGCCGGTTTGATTCAAGCGTTCGCAGCCGGCACTCAGTTACTTAACTTTTTTGATACTCAACGAGTTTGTTTAAAAATAAATAATTAATTGCAAATATTTTCTAGCTATGCCTCTCAAACAAATCTACAGTTAAATTGAAATAAATACGTAGTAATGGGATTCACCCAAATAAATAATAAAATTCCCTATTTATAGATAGGCTATAACTGCCTATTGTAAGAAAAGTGACGCGAGGGATGACGCTATCGCAAAAAACGTATTTTGATCTAAGATCCCTATATAAAAGTAGAAGCATTTTAAACTTGGAATTTCGCAAAAAATTATGTGAGTCCTTAGTCCTGTCGTTATTCAATTATGCGAATATAAGCTTTGTTCCAATAGCAGTCAGAAACCGGTTTGTCAAGCAAAAACATTTATCGTATCAAATAATAAACTCCGTTGGTTGGCTCCGAACTGAAAACATTTATCAGCATCATCTGGCGGTGTATGTCTGTAAATTATTTCTAACTTCGCCACCCTACTATCTAAGACAGGACATAAAAATCACCGTGATCTAAGGAACTTTAACAAAGTTTATATTCCTCTTTATCAATGAATCTTGTTTCGCCGTAGCTTAATTTATATTGCTAATGTAATATATAAAAATATTCAACGTTCTCTTAAAAATCTAAACCTTAACAGCTTTCGTAGAGAGCTCAAATGCTCTTGACTCGCGGCTTAGTTATCCGTATAGCGCTAGTAGGTATCTCCTTTTAATTAATAATTAATAACGCTAATTTTGTTGTTAAAATCCTCACTTTTTTTGTAATTTTAGAATAGAGAAGTGTGGGTAGTCGAAAGACTCGACTTTGCCTTTTGTAAACTTAAAATAAAGGCGTTAAATAAATTTAAAAAAATGAAACTAAGAAATCAAATTTGTGGCTCTGTTTCGACTCAAACGGGAACAAAAAGACATTGAAAATAGTTAACCCATATTACCCCAAGCACAAAAAAAATTTAAAAAAAAATTTTTTAGGTTTTATGTCCTTTAGTAATGATAATAATAAAATTTCGAAGTGGATGTGCAAAAATATTTCCTGGATATGACAAAAAAAATCATAGGTGGTGCATTAACGCATCACTGAAACAAAATGGGTCAAGATCGATAGAAGTGACTAAATTTTCACACCAAGTTTAGGGTGCAAAAATTAGAAAAAATTAGACAACCTCGCCTACCAATTTAAAAACGAGCCAACAACATCCAACAAACCAGCGAAATCGTAAAATTTCCTCCCGTAAACAAACAAAAGGGCGTTTAAATGACGCCATTTCATTTTGTACCCTATGCAAATAAATTGCTAGTGGGATGTAAATGCCGAATTGAACAACGATCGTATTCAAAACGATGGACCAATTCTAGTTTGTTTGGCCCGTATTTGTTTTGAGTTCACCTTTGCTGGCGCTAGGTTGTGGCACACCTGTACATTATCGCACATGTAATGACACACCCTGCAAAATGCACGAGTCCTTGCTTTGTCCCTATTAATGAAAGGGCACGGCGTATAAAAACCGATTTTGTCAGTCGATTAGTGTCATCATTTTTGCATGCGTTTTGCAAAGCATCCTCTCGAATTTAAGCGGGGTATGCGGTTTCAGAGAGAATTTAAAAAATACGGATAAACAATGACAATTCGTGTTTCGGAATTCATTCGTTCAAATATACCGATCGATGGGAGATTATGTATTGTTTTTTGTTTAATGAAATTGTTTGAATTTAAGAAAGGAAGATTAGAATGATTAATGAAATTTTTAATTCAGCCGTTTTATCTGGTCATCATATCTGAGCAAACAATTATTCATAATTTTCAAAGTGAATCTAAAATTTGTTCTACCTGTCGTTTCTTTCTCACGTAAAACATCGCTAATAAAATACAATCGCTTTCCGAATATGATAATAAAATCTACCATTCGAAATTCTTCTATCGCATGTAACATCGCGTGACAACCGTAACGTAAACACATTTTATATCTCCATTTGTTAGAATATGACGTTTTTATTAAAGCTCAGCTTCCAAATGAAAAATTTCTGATGCGAGCTTTTATTCTGATACTTGATACTTCCTTGAGGTGTATCGTTAGTTGCATCGACTCACTCTAATGACGTGACCAATTACTTTCAGATGAAACAAAGCGAATGGCAATAAGAAACCTATATTTATAAAGAAATAGCTGGTCTAGTTCGTAAAACTGGTGTTAAATTGCAGCATAAACGATGCATTTTTAAAGAAGTTCGGAGTAAAACTAAGCTACATATTTAAAAACCTCTCTTCATCCGCATTGGGACAAAATTTAATAAAACATAAATTGAGTAAAGCCGTTAAAATTTCGCCGGAAAAAATGTGCATTATTTAGACGTAAAAGCTGCCTTGTGCTTCCCAGATAATTCGCAAGAGATTTGTTTGTTTTCTGCACCAGGATTAAGACGGGTGCTGCAGGGATACTACTGCAGATACTAATTCCAGTGGTGTGGTATCAACTTCAATCCCGCGCCCTCGACAGTTTTCCGCCACAATTGTTGAGGATTAGTTATTAAAATTTTAAAGTTACTGCATGCACCGCTCCCTCGTGGAGCATTATGTAAATAGCATAAAAAAATAATGTTTTTTTTAGAAAACGAAATCAAGACTAGAAACCATTTTTACAACGCTCAAAATAAGTTTTAATAGGGGTGATTTATTAAAATTTAATTGATCGTTTAAGAGAATATTTGAATCTTTTAATTTTGCAAAGCTTCAATTAAATTCATTTTTGCCCTTTAATTCCAAAATGGTAAATTTAAATATCTTGCTTGAAACTATGATAACATTCTCCCTATTGGTGAAATCAAGATTTTCTATGATAATAATTTTAATAAACCATCTTCCAAGTTTGGTCTATATACGTTTTGGGACATTTTTGATTTTATTGGAAAAATCATGATAATATTTGGCTAGTAAATCTACTTATTTGATGATATTTAATTCAGTCGTACATTCTGCTGAATTTAATAGTATGGAGGTTAATCTATAAATCATGCATTGAAAAGTTGTTAATTACATGTATAGCCAGAGTTGACTGTCCTTTATAATATATATATATATATATATATATATATATATATATATATATATATATATATATATATATATATATATATATATATATATGATGACACTATATTCCATATATACATATATATATATATATATATATATATATATATATATATATATATATATATATATATATATATATATATATATATATATATATATATATATATATATATATATATATATATATATATATATATATATATATATATATATATATATATATATATATATATATATATATATATATATATATATATATATATATATATATATATATATATAATATAATATATATATATATAAGTATGCTGATTGCATGTTGTCGGTTCTGACGCAATTTTTGCTGTTCGTATACGTGGACACCTTTATAAAATACCAAGACTTAATGATTAAAGATTATGTGTTTATATAGATGAGTTTTGTTAGCTGGTAAGTTAGTTTGAAAAAATTACAGTGTTAACGATTTCACTTTTCATTACTGAAAACAAAATAAAATAGCAATAGAGCATTAATTAAATTATTTAATTCTCAGTGATGTTTTAATTTATACCATAATCGAAAGGTATATAGTAGTGTGGACAATGGTGAAACAGGGGATGTACGGCACTGGGAACATCGTAGAAAGCAAAGGAAGGTAAATGGAACAGAAGAGGCCATTTTATTAGGTCGACCGACGCGGCACAAACTATAGCAGAGAAAATAAAGGAACAAGATTTTTTTAATTTGTCGATTTAAGTCTCGTAAATAGAACAATCCCAGAACTACACATGAAGTCTTTCTATCAGCAAAGTCTTTTTTCCTTTCGTTTTAGTGAGACGTTTTTGTTGGACGGACGTTTGTTTCAAAGTGTTAATCTAGAACTGAGCCTTTCTTTGCTTTTATTTCCGGAAAGCGGCTTAGAATTTACAAGGGTAGCCGTAAGGGCAGGAAAAATAGAGCCCGAATCAGATCGACTCGGTTTATAGCCGCAATAATAAAATTTCTGTATTTTATTAGATGTGTGACGCTTAAAAACATAAATTTATCAACTTTGGTTAAGGTCGAATTTCGCAACGAGTTTCTTTTCAGCGGGATATAAAAATATTCCATTAACACAATATCACGTAGCACCGTTAGTTCCGGATATAAAGTGAAACCTAATTTTTACCTCAATTTTATTGTTATTGCACATCTTTCGTCGCAAATGGGAAATAATAAAACACTTAAGAGCGAAAAACGCTGCGCTTTTATAGCTGACGTCTAGCCTAGAAAATGCTAACGGAAATTTTAAATAACGATATTAAAATAAGGTGCACTACTTATAATGTTTTTTTTTTTTTTAATAAAATATTCCACATATACTTTACTGCAACTTACATACATACGTACATAATTTAAAATCAATCCGAACTAATATTCACAATTCAATTAACTTTCTAGATCTGGTTATTAAAAAAAATAATTTTCATTAGTTTCACCATTTTTCAAAACCTTTCCCATACTGTCACTAATATTGAAAATTGTTCCTGCCATCCATATTCATATTACTGAGCATCTTTTTAATATATGATGCATAAATTAAGCTCCATACCACTAACTTCTATAGATTTTTACAACCGGATTAAATATCATCAAACAAATAGCTTTAAAAACGGTTATGTACCAAACATCATTCACAAAAACAATAGCATAATTGTCTATTATGATTATTCCCAAAGTCAGAGAAACGCATTTTAAACATACTATTTCGGAAACTAAAATGAAAAACTGTCGAACTTCTTAAGTACACATAATCTAAAAATACCTCATTAAACTAAGAATTCTTTAAGAAAATTAATTAAAAATAATAAAATTCCAACAACTAAAATCAAAGTAATAATTGACCCAAAACATATATAGGTCAAGCAGGAAGAAGTTTCAGTAAACGAATAAAAAAACGTAATGATTCATCAATGAAAAATATGATTTTGACTATGCAATTTATTTAAGAGAATGTAATCATATTTTCAATCAAGATTTTAAAGTTTACATTTTAAAAGTAAAAGGCACATGTTAAATTTAGTGTAAATAAAAAAAAACAAATAATATTTTGATTGACTAATTTAATGTTTATTACTCAACCCTATTACTCTTATTTTGATCCTTAAAATTATTATAAGTATATTTTGAGTAAGTAAGTAATAATTTGATACTTGAATTCATTAACGTCAATCAGATTAAACTTAAAAAGTAATCCTATTGTTTGCTGATTTTGCTTGAGTTTAACAGGAGATATCCGGAACGTGCTCACATGGAAAAGCAACCGCTATAAACGCTATTTTCAATGAAACTAGCTGGCTTATTAAAATCCATCAGAATGGCCAACCTCGGCGAATACACCCGCATTCTGAGGATAACGATATAGTGGCGGCAAATCGAGCAAATCCACGTATGAGCCTTCGAGATTTATCATCTCAGATGAATATTAGTAAGGATAAAATCGGAAGGTCGGTCATAAAATCAAGCCCTATAAATCAAAGTGCATACATACATTAAAAGAAGGTGATGAAATAAAAAAGGATTGCATTACTGTTATTGGGACCATGGTAAAATGACAGGCATTTTCTGAAGAAGACTGTGTTTTCTGATAAAGCTACATTCACCGCCAATGAGGTTGTATCATTTCAAAATTGTATATACTGGGCCAGAGATAATCCCCAACGGGTTTTAAATTGTAAAGATCAATATTCCCAGAATGTCAATGTGTGGTGTGGGGTTTTGAGAGACCAGTCTTTAATGAATGATTAAATGCTTTTAGTTAACTTTTTCGATCGGGAATTATGGGATACTATTGAAAATCTCCCTCTCAGTGTGCCGCAAGATATGTATTTCTAGTTAATGGTTTGCTGAGTATGAAGAAACAGTCCTTTTGAACCCTGACCTCCTAGGTCCCGTGATATTACACTACTCGATTGTTATTTTTGAAGAGTGATAAAAAACAAATAAGCCCAGAAATCGAGATGAACTTTTTGCCGGAATAAGACAAGCCTATCAAGAAATGAGCACCCCTGAACTTAGACGAGTAATGTATGCGAATAAATGGAGAACTAGTCTAGCGAGACATTTGATAAATTGTCATTTGTACTACAGAAATTATTTTTTGATTATTTTCTTAAATTTAATCAATCAATCAATAAAATTATTCCTTTGTGTAATTTTAAATTACATGAATTATACTATTAAATGGACCATATTGTAGAGATTTTACTTTCCACGGCTCAGTAATTTATCAAATAAAAAATAAGGTTTTAATAATTTTGTGTATTGATCAGAATAAATGGGAATTTTATTTTGAAATTTGATATGTGGATTTGGAATAATATTCGGATCAACTATTTGAAATAGCTTTCTCCGATATCTCGAATGCGAAGTAAAGAAAAAAGCAAAAACGCGTTCCAAATTGATTATCTTAAAATATATGAACCATCAACCTGTATGATTGTGAAAAACTTTATTTAATTATATAGGCAAAATATAGGGGCATCTTTATCTTAAATGCGACATACTGTATATAGATGGATTTACTTAGTTGAAAAAGTTGCAGTGTTGCAGTGAGAGTTCTAATAAACATTTTGTTTTCTAAAAAAAGTATTTTGGATTTTCACTTTCGTCAAGTATCAATTGGAAACGTTCAATTTCATGGATATATTTGGCAATTTTATTGACTGAACGCCCATATCTTTCCGTGTTAAAGAATAATAAATTTCAATTCAAAAATATCTTAAATTATCGTATAGCATGGCATCTCAAAGGAACGGATCATAAAAGATTAAACATCATTGCATAAATATAATGATTTTTAAACAAAAAGGTGCGCTGTCAACGGAACAATGCTTCGTACGTATAATGAAAGGAAAGAGCGTTTTCTTTTATACAACAAAATGATCAATATGTCTAAAAAGAATAAAGACCTGACGTTGCTTTTTATTTAACCTAACTCGAAACGATTCCCTTTGAAAGCGACCTCTTGTTTTATGTTTTATACTAATTTGGATTTAACCATTTCATCAAAAGCTTTTTAATTACCCAAAAAGCTTTCAGCCTGCGGAATTTTTGGAGTTTCTTCGTGAAGGCATATTTTTCTTATGGTCCACTCAGCCCGTAAAGATACTTTGAGCATCTTCCTCGGTACAACTCATATAGCTATACATCAGCAACTTACACGAATCAGATTCTTACTTTAGTTTTCCATCAGAATGAATTGCAAATTAATTAAGCAATATCCAGGTCATTGGTTTTCTCGCCAATTGCACTTACGCAAATGGTGGAGCTGAAGCCAACTGCCTTATTGCCGTTCCCATGGCACCTTTCTAACTACGAAATTAATCCCCAAATTGATGCAAAATTTTGATACCCATTTGGCATATAAAGGGTGTTTAAAAAAGACGCACATTTTACAAATGGTTCAGAAAACGAAAAAGCTTCGTAACTTAATTTTTTTTGCAGCGTATTCTTCAGAATACGTTTTATAAACCAACGAGAAATTTTGTTTGTTTTTTTTATCAGGTGGATGACAAAATTGACAGATCTAGATATCCACTTTCCGCAGTAAAATAAAATGAGAAGCATTTATCTCAACTATTTTTAATAAAATCGCATTTTTTCACAAAAACTGAACTAAGTAAAAAACATTTAAAAAAATAACGTCTCATTCCTTCTCAGCGGTTGGCCAAGTGGTAATTTCCCTCTAAAATTCTAAGGTATCTTCGGGAATAAATTTTATTGTGTCATTATTTTTTTGGAAATAGGGATCATGGGCGGAAGAAATTGTGAAATGGTGGATGGAGGCTATAGAAAAGGACTTCTTATGTGTGCGTGGCACATTTTTTCCATAAAATTCAGTACTAAGGCAGTTTTTTTTATAAAATCCAGGCCACCAGTTTCTGTAGTCGTTAACTAAATAACTGAGAATTTCTTTTTTTTTTAATGCCTTCGAAGTTGGTTCGATATATTCCTGAATCGTTCTGTTTTATAAAGCTGACTTTTGATTATCCCAAATTCACGATCACAGGGCATATCAGAATGTCCCTTCATGGGAAAGGATATTTGTATTTTTTTTTTAATCTTTTCAGCTCCTAAACTGATTGAAAAGCGAATCATTATGTTGTTTTAATTTTGCCCATAACAATTATCGTAAAAATGTAAAGTCTTTTATACTTCTTATGCTCTTTCAGATCTAGGAAATGCTTAGGGAATGAGCAAACGTCATTTTCGCCATTACCCTTCTCTCCGTCAGTTTTTCGGACTTTTGTGATTTTTCAAGAGAGATACAATACGCTTGCAATCTGTGCAAGTGCAAATCTGGTTGGTCCTTAGTTTCAAAATTAAAAAAAGATTTTCTTGTAGCAACTAAAAGGACAACAATAAATTTACCACTGGCGACCACAAAATAAAAATACCATTACTTACCATTCATTGCCAGCAACGACTTTTGCAGGAATAACATTTCTCTTATAATTGTAACTATTTACAACACCTTTTTTCTGCAGAAAGGTGACATCTCCCGGATGTCTCCTTTCTGCAATAAGCGGAAATTATATCGTTTTACAATAGCAAACCCGGTTAAGCAGTGTGTCTCCTTTCTTCAGCAAACGATGTGTTGCAGCTAACAATTCAGATGTAGTTGCCAGATACAGAGCGTTAAAGTCTTTTTTAAATAATATTTTTTTAAATAAATTCAAAAATTTTATAAAATTCATTAAAATCTACGTCGGTGACTTAAATTTTATTTTGATGCTTCTACCCTAGTGGCTAGTCCGGTCCATACTTCTAAACCGAAATAAGCCGACACCAAAAAGTCGTTTATGTCGCGATACTGAAGCAAGAATGGAAGGAATTCTGCGTGTTGTGGTAACAATTAAATTGGAAGCAACATAATACCTCACCCTTATTCCGAGAGAATTAATAAAGGGAGGACAATTCCATGCATAATTGTAAATCGAAACGACTGAATTTAATTGAAACGGATATTTTTTCTTTGGGGTCGAAGCATTTTGCGGGGGTCGGTTGCATACAATCGGATAACCCAAACAATTCGAAAAAGCGCGGCGGTAACTTTCGTTCCCCAATGAATTTAAATTTCAACAGTTTTAATGCAAGTTTAACCCAGATGCGGATGCGGGGCTAAACAAACATTCTATAAATTGCGCCGTTTTATTCAACAGATGCGATTTTTATTTTCTAATTAGATAGAAAAACGTCCTTTTGCTTGTGGGCGCTTTTGTTGGGTGCAATATTTTTTTTTTTTCCAAAAATTCCATTATTAATAAATACCATAGACGCTATAAGCAGAATTTCAAATTTCAACGTCGAACGGTAAGTGTCAAACGACTTAAAAATCGCAAGCGAGTTATGAGGTATCAAATTCTTTTGTTAACTGATACATCTAGTCAGTGTTTGAAATACTAGACCGCGTCTAAAGGCAGAACATTTTCTTGGGGCCCTCGAAATGTTTGTCAGGGAAATTCCGATTTGCCTTGGAATTGTTGCATTGCGTTTAACGCCGTTAAAGAGGTTAAAATTGCTTCTACACTTCCCAAGAATTTGATGTGCTTCAACATAACTTAATTACACAAAGCAAGAATGTCACTCCTCGCCTTTTTATTGACTGCATAAGCATCAACTTCATGCGGTTTAATGAAACAACACACTATAATGGGAAATGTACCTGAAGGTGCAGGTACGTAAGCTTTTAAAAGTAAAAAATGTCAATATGCTTTAGCTTGAAATGTGTGGCATTAAATAAAAAAGTTCCCACGTTTCTTAAATTAAATACAACACATATAGTAATTATTGTTTTCCGATTAGAACATTCAATATGTATTACTCTATAAATATATGTATTTAAATCAAAATAAGTAGGCACGGAACAAAAAACACGTTTTCATGCGCATTTGCTATGAAACTTTAATTTTCCTGTCCTAGTAGAATTGCTTGACCAATTTTTTATAGTCGCAAACCAGCAACAAAGACGAACTAATTAAATGAGCACGGAATAAATTAAAAAAAAACAATTTTTTCCATCCGGGGAGTTTCTTAAATTCCGCTCTTTGAATTGTTTTACTTTTGCCCTTTAGCAAAACTCCGCAGTCCCACACTGCCGTCTACAATTAAAAAGCGGTATGTGCAGAAACAAATAAACCGAGAAAAATTGAGTTTAAACTTTTTTCAAAATAAATAACTAAAAGTTCACATTTTCACGAATTTATATATTATGACATGACAATTGTTTCGACAACACCGTGTCTTGATCGATCACATTTGTTAGTTGTTATTTATTTTGATAAATCGATTTTCGTCAAGTAAAAGACACCTTAGTTCAATTTTTAAACTTTTTTGCTTGAATCCGGTATTTAGAGATTTTTTTTTCAAGTAAAAAAAGGTTTTAGAATGTTAATAGGAATTAGAAATATTATTCCATTAATAAGAATGGTTTTAAAAGAATAAAGACAAAAAATACAACTACGTAATACTACTAAATCAGAAAAGAAAGAAATTTAAAAAAGAACCTAAAAAATCAACCTCAGAAATTTGGTCATATTCCGTTACTATTGGAGATTTTTCAATTTTTTTTTCTATTTTCGGACAGAGCACACTTACTCGAGAATTACGATAGGATGAAACTAAAAATAGGAAAAAATGTTTTTATGTGTTCATAGGAATCAGAAATATATATAATATATTACTAAGAATGCGGATTTTTAATAATAAATTAAGCTGCGGTATGTGAATAACACTTATGTGTAATATAAAAAATATAAAAGATAAGACTAGATAGTACAACGAAGTCGGAAAGTCAACAATAATACAATAAACCTAAAAAATTAAATCATAAATTTCATCTTCCTATAGTATTAGGCAATTTGTCAAAAAGTTTTTCTTTTCGGTTAAACATATGTGCTGAGAGGATATTTAATCTCCAGCAAATATATTTCCTTACACTTCCGTACAATAGTTGCTATAGGGTGAAACTAAAAATTAGAAAAAAATGTTTTTATATGATCATCGGAATTAGAAATATTGTTTCATTAATAACAAAGTGGATTTTTAATTATAAATAAAACTGAAGTATGTGAAAAATTCTTATGTTCATCATAAACCACATAAGACCATGAAGTCAGAAAACAAACAACTAATGAAGATAAATCTAAAAAAAATCTAAATCAGAAATTTCATCCTCGGGCAGGAAGTGTGTGCGGAGAAGACAACTTTCGTTTCCAGCAAAAATATTCCCTTGCACTCCCGTACGATAGGATGAAACTAAAAAATATAAAATATTTTCTTATTTATTGCAACGCTTTCTGTTTATGATGAAAGTGTGTGTGTTGCGTATAATTTTCGTTTTCAGCATAAATATTCGCTTGGGCTCGTATAAGTTGAAACTGAAATATAAGTATTTGTATTCCCTGTTCAACCCATTACGCTCCTTTATAAATACGGTTTTATGGTTAGGCCAACAATACTACTACTACGGCAGGAAACATGAATATGCGGTGGAGGCTGTTCAACGTTATATGAACAGAGGGTGAAATTCGCTGCAACGGTTAAAACTACTTTCCTGGACAAAATGTGTAGCCGCGAGCAATGCGGTTAACGCGCTTTGTTAAAATCGTACATGCAAGGTACGCGTGCGTTTTGCGTTCTCGTCGAGCAGGAAAATTTGCCCATACTCACCCCCACATCCCCTTTTCCGCTCGCCCCAATCCTCCCGGTCCCCATCAGACGGGGGAAAGAACACACAGGTGTATTTCGAAAAAAAAAAGTTGCCGCATACTCGTATATTCATACAGAGTGTATCTAGAGCTTTGGATGTTTTTTTGATCCACAGATTAAAATTACAATGTTTTAGGGCACTATACGACTTATATACGCGTATCATAATGTTGCGGGTATTAAGACAATGGCACCCGCAATTTTACCTTAGAAGAAAATACGGTAAGCACAAGAATGCGGTTTCGCTACCCCTATCGCACGAGATTTAAATTTTTAAGGATATTTTTGACTTCTACGTTGTCTTTATCTTTATTCTTCACTAGACACTATCATTGGAACATATCTAGTTCCATCATATTTAAAATCAAAATTTGCATTTACCTATTATGTGTTCACGGGGCCAATACCTTAGAACATTTTTTACTTCGATAAGCCACAGTCTGGTGGCAATTATTACCCACGTGTGACTCAACACGTGCACCAGAACCTTGTTGGAGTCTGGGTATATAATGGAGTAAACGTGAACGCAAAATCTAAACGTTCAGGTGATATTTACAGAAAGAAACTTGGCCCTCAAGAACCTTTTGTCCTTTTATATAAAAATGGGCTACTCCGATGCCGAAAAAAAAAATAGAATTGTTAGCAAAAATAAGATCAAAAGGAATGCGGTATTAAGCAGAAAAAAACGCTTTCAAAGTTCTCGATCTGTTGTTACGTCCAACGAATGTGCACGTTTAAAAGTCTGCTTGATATGGGGGTGCGTGAATGAATGTCGACGTAATATAAAAAAGGTACAATTGCTGCTTTTTGTATCCATTATAATATTCAAAATGGTCCCGAAAAGATTTCTAGCGCTTTTCAATTTGGCAAGAAAGTAAAGTAAGTTGTTTTTGACATCAAAACCCGCTTATGTCGTCCAAATATTTTCCCGAATTGCTTTCTTACCTTAAAATGCTCCACATACGGCACTGTGTTGTTGTTTGCAGCGGACAGAACCTAAAAATAACAAGTGAATGAAACAACGGAACTTTGTATTTGTTTTTAATTTTCTTCGGGCGAAATTATTATTGTGGTTTATATTTAAAGGAAACAAAGTTTAGTAAAAATTTTCCGTAGTTCATTTCATGTTTGGCGAATGAAGTTTTTGTGTTTCCTTAACACAAACAAGCTCCGAGCACTTTGTAAATAGAACAAAACTTTATTGAAATTGATTTCGCGTTCCTCGCTGTCGCTTGACAAAACCGGAAATTTTTATATTAAACTTTCATATATGAGTTGCCTTTATTGGGAAATATCTTAGAATTCCGCGCTTTTAATAAATCGAACAATCGCGCGACCCCCTGGCGTTCAGAAGTTGAACTTAAATCAGAAATCAATACTTGCGGAGTTGGACAGGATTCCGTTTTATTCCAAAAGGAAAGGAACCACTTTCTAGGTTTGAGACTTGGCTAAATTAATATTTCTGGGCAAACTACCTATTTTTTTTAATCCCGTCGAAGTATTATACTCAGCAAAGTAACTGCAGTACTATCTTATTTTATATTCTTCTGTAATTATATTGAAACTGGAACACTTCAAAAATCACACGCAAAGCAGCCCTCGTTTAAAACAATTTATATTCCTTACCCTAAATAAATCTTATAAATACGTATTTAAGGCCGTCAACAAGATTGCGTAAATCTCGATAGAATTTAATAACGCCTCGAGATCCATCTCCAGGTTTTTTTCGTCGCGTTGTCGCGGTAACATCGCCAAAAACTTCATAAAGCAGGAAAAGGCATGAAAACTATGTTAACCAATGCATATTGTTCGCAGAAAAATTCAAAGTTACATTATTAAAATTCTTTTCCACAGGTTACCGTAAAGTCTCGCACAAAAGAAAATAAATACGGCAACAAAGGCTTTCTCGGCACTTTACGCAAAATTAATATATCGCAAATATATCGTAATATTTCGAATTTTTGCATACGTTTACTTTTATTTTTAACTCAATCCTTCTACTTGAAAATATTGCGTTTTTTGGATAAATTAATCGTATATAGGGGAAAATCCAAGCAAAAAATATGCTCTAATAAGCTCCGTATATGGCTCAATCGATAAAAAGAAACCAGTCTAGAATAATGTCTGCCTTCTAAAACAACGAACTCGCTTAATATAGATTTAACAAAAAAACGGATAAATCTTCAGAAGCGCAGGACTCTTGCACGAACCACCCCCTGGATTTGAATGGCATAAAAAGATTAAAATGACCTTTCACCACACCCACGGCAGACGTACATTGGGCGCTAGACGACGCCTCTACGATGACGTCGTAGCATCAAACGACGCTAAGGCCGTCCTCCAAATTTTACGAAAATAATTGCGATTCGAAATCGATGCGTATTTTCGAAAATTCCGTTGTGAATAAAATCGGTGAAATTATCTCGACCGCAAGACGGATCTGTCCTGCCGGATCGTTTGTAGCAGTGCTGTGTGGCATTTCAAGCCTGCAGCGTAAATATAAACAAGACTGGAGGGGATGAAAAGCGGGCAACCCTAGCGCAGAACCGTATTCGTCAAATTTAAACCGTTTCGGTAGTTTTTCTTTCACGATGACTAGGAAAAACTATTGAAATATCAATTCATTAACTATAACAAATTTTGATCAGTCGAAAAATAATAATTTAAAGTTTTTAATAAATTTTAGTCACACATCAGAGGAATTTCTTAATGACACACTTACAGACATACAGGGTGCCCCAGTTACGCAAAGAGGTACGATATTTGAGACACGGACGATCCTTGCAATTTTAAAGAAAAATATTGAGCAAATCGGCTAAAACAAAATGCTGGAAATTATTAATGCTTTTCCGAAATGGCCAAGTGAGAAAAATTCATATTTTTTTCTAGTTCTATCTCCGCAAAGAAAGTGGTTAACGTATTTGAAATATAAATAAAAGAATCTAAAGCTCAAAAGAAAGTTGGATTTTGAAGAAAAATTCTACTGTGCGGGTTGTTATTGTTGTTATCGAATTAACCAAATAATACGCAAAATTATAATTTAGGACACCATCTTTATTACTTTTTTACAATACATTGAGATTTAAGGCAGAAATTCATAATGTTAAGATCATTAAGTGCGAATAAAAAACATCTCAAAAAATTTATTTTATCTCGAAAAAAAAAATTATATATATATCCCGGAATATAGTGTCATCATATATATATATATATATATATATATATATATATATATATATATATATATATATATATATATATATATATATATATATATATATATATATATATATATATATATATATATATATATATATATATATATATATATATATATATATATAATTATGTAAAAATTTCTGTGAACATTTACTAACATTAGTGCCTTTCTCTTCACTAGTCATTTTTGTAGGTGTACTTCGAATGTGATGTATTATTTTTAATTCATAATTATCGCTATCTACTCGATAAACATATATTACTAGTTATTCTTCCAATCATAGTTAGCTTTAGTTAACTAACCAAAACTAATAAATTGTTAAAGACACCAATTTTTTAAAGTATTGAATTAGTTAAATGAACCCTTACACCCTACGGGTAGAAGGACTAGATTTTAGATAGATTATTTAAGTAGTATTCTATTTTTCTTTGTTCCTAACGCGTCGATTTCATCTTAAGATGAGCTTAAATAAGACAATTTTAACGTAATGAATATTTAACGCAGCATTGATATAAATATAAATGAATTATTTCTGTTAAAAAAGTTATTCATTTTTGAAATGTATTTTCACATTTTACTACTTAAACAGTTAACAAAATTGATTAGTCTCAACAGTAGATTAGTGACTGAGTTAATGATTAAACGTAAGTTTTAATAGAAAAATAAATGATGATACTAAATATTTGAAAACAGCAAAGCTTGCCAAAGTCGAAATGATATTAAAAGAAAGAATATTTTACTTTGATTTTAAATATCATTTGTTATCCTTAATAATAATTTTGTGTTTTGATTTGGTAAATTTGGGATAACTAGACATGAACAAAAACCCGTAAAGTGTATTTTTCCCAAAATTAAACTTTTTATCGCATTAATTTATTTTATTCAGATTTTGGGTTATGATATAGATATTAAGATGCGGTTTTCACTGGGTTCTTGAGTCCTTATTTGACTATCTAGTGACATTAAGAAATCGTTGCATTCTTTATCGTTATTTCTTTGCAAATATGTCAGAAAACGCCACCTTTTGGCAAGTCAACTCACCACACTCGCGCAATTCGTCATTGATAGGCTAGGAACAACTACAAGTTTAATAAAATGGTTTACGACTTTTTGGAAATATTTCCCTGCAGAGATAGAGCAAACAGCATAAAACAAAAAAATATATATTTGTATCGGCTTTGGAATAGTATGCATTTTAATTATGGCTAACATTAGAAATTCTTGTAGAAACTGAGTTTTAAAATTCATGATAACAATTACTTTTGGACGTTTTGCTATTTATGGCTTGTTTATGTTTGGTTTTTCCTTTAGAGAGAATGGAATAAAATGTACAAACAATATTATTTTAAACTAGGGACCTTGATTTAGTTTGAAAAGCTGTTAGTTATCGTTATTTCCAAGAATAGCAAATTATGAAAGCAATTTCCTCAGCATAAGATAACAGCTCTCACTACAGATCTGATGTTTGTGTCAAAACATCTTTCTCTTCCCTCTTTTTTCTTAGCTTTTCTCGTTCCTTGCTTTTCTCAATATTCTAATTCCTGTGTTTCTTTTGTTGTGTTATTAATGTTAATATTTCTAAGTTTAGTTCGCTTCAATGGCACCTTCAAGAGTCCGAGTAAGGGTCCATTATTCCTTCCGCACATTGTTCCATTTGCTCCAACATGTATAATTTATACTTTACAATAATGTATTTTTGTATTCTTAACGTATACTTATATATTTTATCATTGCCAAATGCTGCATGCTTATATTTTTTTCAACGAGCTTGCTTTTGATTTATTCTTTTCTAAAGTGACAGTCCTAATGTATAATTGATATATTCAAATGTGAAAAATATGCTCGAAAAATATTTCAATCGCTTATTAATTCAAATTTGATTTAAAAAACGTCCGAGCGAAAAATTAGTTCCTAGATTTCTGCACTAATTTCGTTTCGCAAATGTATGTAAACTTAATTTGTTTCGGGACGCTACTGGAGTTGAAGCACCCTTTGTTATACACGTCTAACAGGACTGGACTGGAGTGGACGAAAGAGATAACACAAAAAATACGACATCTAAGCTTTGACAAATGACCCTTTCTACAATTTCAGATGTCCGCTTTGCCTACGGATATACTTAAGAAAAACATATTAATACTGAGGTGAACGAACCTTATATAAACTTTACAGTATTGTTAAAATGCTTTTTACTTATTTTTTTATTTGATGTCCCTACACGTGTCGGTCAAAACTTTGTTAATTAAATTTGATAATAAATCTAAATTGTTATTACCGCCTCATCTAAGTGGATTTCCAAAAATAAACAAAGCAAAAGTTAGAAATCAAACCACTAAATATTTAAAGCTGATTTAATATGTTATAAAAAAACGGTGAGTTAATTACTTATTATTTACATTTAAGTGGCTAATAAAGATCTAGTAAAGTCTATACAAGCGTGGGATTAGTGCAGGCCCAAGTAATTTACCGCAGAATACGAAACTAATTTCGAATAAGCGCAATCAAATGGATTCTAGAACGTTTGAACCTAATAAATCCATCAAATGTCTAAAGTTGGCATTGGACAAAGTTACAACGGTTATTCCGGCCTTTTCAATTTATAGTGCGCTCCTCAACTATAGCGTGTTGCAACCGGAAAGAGAAACTCTTATCACGATTCATAGGACATTACCCAAGGCCCTCACAAAATGTAAATTATGCTCCTTTATTGGCAATGCCACGATATTCACCGCTACACACTCGATGCAAATATATGAAACATGCAGATATTTTATGACTGCTTCTAATTTTATTGTTTCAGACAAATAAAGACGCAGATGCCTTTTAGACTTTATGGGATTCGACGCTGGGTTCATCCGAAAAACGAAAACTTATTCGAATAAATTTCAGGCTACTTGGAAGTTGGTCCATTCATGCAGAGCATCCGGAAGTTTTTCCAAGCCAGGATTCTTTGGACAAAAATCCGCCATGCGATATAATTTGCTACAGCACTTTTTAGTTACACTGGAGGCTCAGATTTTTATTGTGTAGTTCACCATTTAGATATTTTTCTGAAGTTGTGTGACTCTAGTTCCTAGGTCGCCAACCTGTCGATCGCTAGCTACCGGTAGCTCGCGAAGGCAATTCTGGTAGCTCTCACAACGATTTTAATTTTAAAGATACAAACTGCAAAAATCAGAGAAGCTTCAAAATTCCAAACAATTATCGCAGAATACAAATAAACGTACTTTTAATTATACACGCACACGTAGGATGAAACTTGTCAAATTTACAGAATAAAAATTAATATGAAAGTTCAAAAATCTGTTGTAAAGAAACTCATCTCGTTTGTAGTGTAGTAGTATGTGAATTAGCAAATTTTTTTATTTTATTTTTTTTAAATGTGAAGGTCTGTTTAATGTTATTTGCTAACTTATTAAAAAAATAATATAATACAGGAGGGGCCTTTGTGTGTAGAGGTTAATCCTTGCAGGGAAGAAATTGAACAATTGAAAAATTAACCGAAACTAACGAAGTTAGTAAAAGGTATGGAACGATTTTTTAAAAGGTCATGAAAAATATTACACAAATGTTCTATGGACGAATAGGTTGTAGGATCTCTATAAGAATATTAGAAATTTGGACTTGAAACATTTACAAAGGAGAAAAAAATAAATTTGCGTAAAAATGTTTACATAGTATATTAGTATCACATATTTGACCAAAAATATAAACAACCCATAAGAACATCTTTCGATTGAACAAAAAAAATGTTTTGGGAGGTTGTATCAAACCTTTGGGTATCCGTTCAGCCTTTTCTGAGCCTCACACTTCGGTATACTAGTTTAATTGGTCATTCTAAATAATTTATTATAAATGTAATTGTTTCACACACTTCACGGGAAGGATTGGTCAAACCACACTCACATTTGTCCGATAAATGTGGTGGTAAATTTTCCGTTCTTTTCCCTTGTTGCGTTCCTCTGTTCGGTTGTAACGGTTTAGGGGTTAAAATACGTCGAACTTTCGTAATATACCGCCGAAAATTCAACGATTAAATACAAAAATATTGAGTACGTGCGTGTGACATGAATAGCGGATGTACGAATTTAAAGTTATGGGCAGCCCGGGCGCCTAAGGATTAGACTAACCTCTCTATAAATCAGGACTGGTGGTGCATCGTTGAGAGAGAAACGGCCTATATATAATGCAGGCCTAAATCACGCTCTGACAACCGGATACTGGGATTTAAACTTTTAAAGGGGAGGCCCCTTGATTGAACTTTTTTCTGGTACGCTAGCACGTCTCGCTCACGGAATTTCGCATCGACAGAGACGTTTCAATTAGCCTTTAATTTGATATTGGTTGGCATTTAAAAATTGGAACTTAACCCGATGTAAAAAATTAAGGGACACTTTAGAAACGATTTTCAGCATCTCGCGCACTTTACTTAGCAAAATATTGATCGTTTGTCGCCGAAGAACTAAAAAACATTTACCGCCGAAACCCCTACCCAAAGTCATTTTCCAATTAAATCACTTAGATTTTCATTTCAAAGCCCTTTAATCCCTTTTTTCGTCAAGACAGGACTTAATTGTTTCCCGCGAGGGAAAAAATGAGGCTGAAACGTTTGAGCGAATAATTGAACCCTTTCCCTCAAAAGTAGTTTGTGTCCAAAAAGTCAAATCTCAAGAACGGCTTCGAAGTGAGACGGAGGTTGCGAAATTATTTATTCCTACAAACAAAGAGCGACGAAATCATTTTCTGTCAAATTAGTGACGTTTTGGTTAATTTAACGCGAAATTATTTAGCAAGCCGGTGAAATTCACGTTGGGAAATAGCCACTTATTTCTAATTTGATAATATATTAATCCGGATGAAGTGTTCCAACTTACGGCGGAGGGTCATACTAATTTTACAAACGATTTAAATTTCGCCAAATAACAATTTGCGTTTGCTCGAGCTTCGTTAGGGTTTTATTGTGTTCGACTGTAAACGTCGTATCACTCGGTGGGTAGGTTTGAAATAAAATTAATAAACTCCAAACGCGCCATGTTGTCATACAACAGCGGAATCATGTGACACATGAATTAATCATGATTCCGTAAGTGTATGTAAAAGTGACTAACTTTATTTGGGGAGTGCAAAAGTCTAACGGTAAACCGCGGAGGAACTTGAGAATTAGTAGTAATAGTAGAGGTCTAGGCGTTCGTTGTATTAGTTAAAGAATTTGAGGTATTAATCGTGGAATTAGTTAAAAAAACACTTTTTCTTTTTCAAATTTACTCCTGAACTTGCTGAATTGTTAACTATATGCTTCTAAGTTTGTTCTAAAATGGTTTTTCAAATCTTACAACTATAGGTGCAAGCACCGTATAACTCTCGGTTTAATTATTAAGTAACTTAACATTGCTTGAATGTTGCTGAGAAAAATGGATAAAATTCTCAAACGTCGCTGTGTATGTGTGTCTAGAGCAAAACCGGTACGTGAGTGAACTCAATAGTCTTTTCAAGAAGTTAGTTAAGCTGCAAAGTTTATAAGGTTGTTATAATGTTTGATTAAACTATAATACTGATGACAATTATTATTTCGAACAGCTTCTCGAACTTATTATTACACCTGATAAGACCAAACCAGATAAGGATGGAAACAAGGGAAGGAGTTTGCAGGTACATTTTTCTTAGTTTTACTTAAATTTGTTTAGAAATCTGTTAGTAATTATCATAGCTACTAAATAAAACTAGAGCTAAAGCAAGATATTTCTAAATTTGCTTAAAAAACGCTAAGAACTTTCTTATGTAGTAACTCTTTACATGCACTATATTTGGGTTAAATTGACATTTGCTGCAAAATGTGAAACAACCTTAAAAGTCATAGTTAACAAATATAATAATGATTAACAGAAAGTTTCTAATATTTTCATATCGATTTTCATAGTTTAAATATTTTTTTATTTTAGCTATCAGTTACCAAAGCAATTTTAGATGACACTAGTTAAATGAGGTCAGTTTATGGATATAGTCAAATCATGCGGGTCCAAAAATCACTAATTATTATAAAAATTAGAGAACATACTTCACATAAATGCTTATAAAACTAGTAAAATTGTACTAACTTCGTTCATGTAATACAAATATCAAAAATATTACTGATCAAAATAAAATTCGAGATTAAACTGCTAACGGCAAATCTGTAACGATCTCAGAAAATGTAACCTTAAAAAGAAACTCTTCAAGGTTCACACATTCGTTAAGTCAAAAGCTTACAGTAAGTTGGCGCACGGTGTCTGTGTATTTTTTTAATTATTTTTATTTAATTAATTTAATGGTTTAATATATATGATAAAATCATATAGCAATAATGACGTATTCAAACTTATTGACGATCTGTCAAGGGCGATATTGGTTGTTGAATGCCACCAGGTCATTTGTTAAAACAATTTTTTAAATCTGGCGCAGGCGCATGTTGTATGGACCTTCTTAACATTTTTTGCTTAGTTGATTCATAAGTTCTTATACTATATGCATAGGCAGGACCTCCAAACCTCTAGTGACTATACCTCCATCGAGGTTTCCATATACCTGTCTGACATATACTTTCTGTATATGGGTGATTTTATTTAAACTGTGACTGACTCACTGATGATTAATTAATAATCTAATAAATTGTATTAATTAGGTGATCATGAACATATTTCAATATATTTTTTATGTAATGTAATTTATCATTCAGAGATGATTACAATAATAATAATAATAATAATAAGAATAATAATAATAATAATAATAATAATAATAATAATAAAAATATTAGTTTTTATTGAGATATTTTCAATTATTGCACCCGATTTAGACAAAATTACTTAATAGCAATACAAACTAATATAGTTACATATTTCAAACGGCGAAGTCTAGCTTAAAATCTTGTTCTCAGTTACTCACCATTAGTTTTGAGCCATTTCAACGCAAATATTTTTGTTATGTACGTTGAAACTTTCTCAAAACATAAACGAAAAGAGCACAGCTGTTCTGTCTTTTCTGAAAACTGGTTTTATCAGCAACGGTTAAGAATGGATAATATAATAGAAGCCAGTATATAACTTTAGAAAAGATGCAGCCTCACAGAGTTTTTTCGTACTTTAAAATTCATTTTATGTTTATTTGCATATAGCTCAATTGACCATCCATTAGCACTCCTAAGTTTTTTGTTTCATTTGTAAATTTAAAATCCTAATTTTCCAATTGAATTTTAATATAATCACAAGAAAAAAAGCTTCCGCGGGGAGCAAATATCATAATTTGTGTTTTTTAGAATTCAGCTTAAGATTGTGTTTTTTACTATATTGAAAAAGACTTTTAAGGTCCACACTTAGATTAGCGTCAAATTTATCATAATTAATTGAGCTAGGTGTAATCAGCATATGAATGAATTTGACATATCAAATGTGTACAAGAAATACAACAGAGGTCCAAGAATTCAACCCTGTGGCACTCCCGAAACAACGTTACCCAAATCTGATATACCAATATTAGTTCTAACGAACTGCGGTCTTTTATTTCAATACGACTGGAAAAAAGAAGTAGATCTGTGAAACCAAAGTGCTTAATTTGGCACTTGAAAAGTTAAGTAAGACCAGTATTTTGAAATGTTTTTATCCAAACTTTTTTTAGTAGATCATTATTATGTGGTAAAACAGAATTATATTATTTTTTTACATAACTTCTGCATTCCTCCTGCATCGGTTTTTGCTAAATCGAACTTGTTGACTTTTCGCCAATCATCCTGTTGACTTCTTCAGAGCTTGACAGAATGATTGGCGAAACGTCAGCAAGTTCGACTCAGCAAAAACCGACGCAGGAAGAATCCAGAAGTTTTGTAAAATGTACAGCACAGTACAGTAGCCTGTGGAAGTTTCATTGAAAAAAAAAAGTTCAGAATTATATTATGACTAGTTGTATACGGAAGTACTTGCTGACGAACAACCATCTCCAACAACTTGCTAGGCAGAGGTAATTGGTCTGATCATAAGTAAAGCAACATCGTCACATCCGTCAACATCTGATTTAATCTGTTTTATAATACTGCTGGACTTACTTATCCTTTTGCATTTATAAAATTTAATCAAGCCAGTATGCGTGCTGGTATTGGAAATAGTAGATAAGAAATATATGTTGATAATTTGCGGATCTTGCAAATTTGGTCGTAAGTTCTTGACATGATATTTATTATTTTTAAACGCTTCCAGATCGTAGCAGCAGCATCTTCATGATCATCTTCTTTTTGTATTTTTGAAATGCTTTATCTCTCTCGTTTCTTATCTGCTTTACTGCATTCGTAAGCCATGGCGCTAACGGTTTGCTCAGCCTAACTGTTTTAACTGGGGCATGAATATTAAAAAGGGCTACCATATTGTCGCTTAAAACTTAATATTTTCCTCAATATTATCCTAGTTAACACTGCACAAATCCGCAAGGAATTCGTCCTCTCTAAAGCATTTAAGCTATGATATGAAATGAAATCGATATAACTTACACCACAGTTTCAAAGTAACTGCAAAATTACTTACTAAAATTGGATCGAGGACTTTTGAAGTGGATCGTGTCATCATCCTAGTCGATTCATTAATAATATAGGTATAACAATATTCTGAAAGGGAGTTATTTGGGTCTAGCAAGTCAACATTTACATCACCAGCAATATGTAATCACATACCGGCGATATTTTAGACTTAATGTCATGATATTTTGCGACTTTTAAACTTATTAAAAGGCCACTATCATAGTAGTTAATACCTATTTTTTCACTTTAAAGGCATTCTCAAAGTACACCGCTATAATAGCTCCACATCCGATGACACGGCAGATTAGACTATATTAACAACAACCGTGGGTATATGAGTTTTTAAGTTACTTTCAGTTACACAAAAAATGTTAAATTTATTTTCTAAAACAACATCCAGGACTTCCTCAAAGTGTGCGATAAGAAAATTAGCATTTAAACTTTTAAAATTGGAGTTTATAGCCATGGTAGCATTTTTAAGAGTACAAGGTTAAATTATTAGGTTATTCATAGTGGTTCAATAAAGTTCCAATATGAAAACTAGCTCTTTTTCTGAGGAGAGGGTCATCTTCAGTTTTCCAAACAAATACTGCTCTATTATAGCTCCAAACATATTTGTAGCACTTGGAACCCATGCTCAGTTCGGGGCTTAGATAGCTTTTTTTGATTTTTATTGTTTATGTCACATAAGAGTGCCTTTTTACTTTCGTTTTTTTCAGCATGTCAGTAGCTGAAGTTTTTTGTTTATGCTTTATATATACTTGTCAGCGGGTTTTTATGTTTAGGCCTCATTATTTTAATATCCTCGATGGTAGTTTTAGAAAAATCATTGCTAATATACTTGAAGACCTGGTATGCCTTGTTTTTATAGACTGCCTGTCGTCATTCATTTTATATGCATATGTAAATTCTGGATTTGATGTTTCAACGCAGAATTATCGTCTCTCTTAATTTCGTCGATCATATAAGAGGAGTTAGTATGTAAAATTGAAAATTCGGAGGTACTAGTAAGAATTAGTGTACAGATTTTTGTTCCCGGTTCACCCCTCGGCAAACGTTAAAATTCTCGTCAGTAAAAATAAATAGAATACCATACGACAGCTTAGTACACTCGGATTTTCTGTCTAACAACGTTTCAAACGGCAATGAGAAAAAGCAGTGACTGTGGTTCTAATAAAAAGCGAAAGTTTGATATTTTTATCGCATGAATGGTCGGGGAATTTTTTTTTAGTTTTTCGCATCCCAGCCTCGAGACAATCTAAGCTAAATAAAATGGCCGTGACGGCAGGCGATTATTTGTCAACGTGAATGCCCACAAAATATTATTGTTATGAAAACCGTAGGATATGAGTTCGTCCATAGCAGTGTCCGGTTGGGGTGGACGATGATGGCCCTTAACAGTATCTCCATTTCTCTTTTATAAAAACACTACCAACTAAAACCGGGGGAGAGAAATATTCCCCTTTAGCCTAGAAAAGCAATGCTTTTACCCCGCGACCGGCAAAGGTTAAACTAACTTGTCATTTGTTTTCCTGCTGGAGTGCTACCGAGATAAAACGCGCACAGATAAATTATAAAGTTATTTTGGTCTGCTGAAAAAGTGCATCCGCTTGTCACGTGTTTTAAATTTTTATTATGGTTGACAAGTTAATCAAAAAGTTCGGCAAACTCGCTGGTAAATAAATTACTACTATCTAAAACGAGGGTCAAATTGACGTTTCAGACAGACAAATTAGAAGTCACGCAAAAGGAAACAGCAGAAAAATATTATACTCATTAATTTTATTGCCTCATTGTGAGCGACTAATGGCTTATCAATATTTTAGATACGTTTAGACATTCCCCAAAAAAACCAATTAGCAAGTTGTTGGCGCGCGACATAATTGAAAAATTTCCCCCCTCTTGATGACAAATTCTTCTCGCGTATAAATGCCCCGAAAAAATAAGAGACGCCATCAAGCGAAAAAGCTACCGGGACTTGTTATAGATTACACTAAACTCCGTTAAATTACGTCAGCTTGAAATTTCTGCTCCTTATCCCTCCATTCAGAAATATTAAATCAACTGAAATTATTTTATCAGGTTGAGAATTTTACTTTCAGATTTTGCCAAATTAAATCTGAATTTTCGAGACTAATACCAACGTCTTGTATTTGTAACTTTTATTAGCTTGTCACTTACAATTTAAAACTTTCTGTTAACGTCTCGGTATGTTTCCGAATGTGAATTTATATTAATTTATTATTTGTATCACCGTTTCCGCAACAATTTTTCAGACGGATGCTACCAGATCAAGCGCGTGTTAATATTCATTATAAAACCAGGCTTTCTAGTAAATATATCCTATTGTGAAGGAAGTGAAGATTATTACATAAAAAAGGTGTTAAAACAAATATTAATAATTTCAGACCGCTTACAGTAACCATGGTTTTCTCAAAGTTGCTTGAGTACACACATTTGGAACGACTACTATTGTAACTTGAAAACAGTAAAATACTATCCAGGTCTATTTTTGAAGTGGTAGATCCTCCATACAAACAGTTACTTTGTTCCTGGAAAATATTATTAGAGTCCGGCGAGTGTCCTGTTGGGGTCTTGCAAAAGTATTAGCGGTTTACCATTGAAATATGCTAGCCTTATGTGTAAAACAGATGGTGTATGCATCCATGGTCACAATGGGAGTCCCGCAAATGTCTGTATTAGGGCCAGCACTTTTCCTCTTGTATGTTGACAGTTTAGAGAGTTTGTGTGACTCGGACGGTATCGAGAAGACGTCGTTTAAGAAGTTTCATGTTTGCGACGTTTTTTTGAAAGAGCTGAACTCTTGGTTTAATGATAATAACTTATACCTCCACTAAAAACATATTTTATAAGATTTAATGATTTCCAGAAGCCCTTTCTCTTCACATAAATAGTGAAGAGTTTAGGTCAGTACATGATGATAAAAACATGAATTTGAAGACTCATTGCTCTTCTTTGATATCAGGGTTGGCAGCCAACATCTATTTATTACCTAACCTGAAAGATGTTTTAACAGAATCACAAATATTCAGTGCTTGTTACACTCATGTCGAAAAGGGTCATAAGATGTATAGCATATTTCCAAATCTACTTTCTGCAAAACCTATTTTAAAAAAAATAAAATTTTAACATTGTTTAGACAGTCTGTATTTGAAGTGTGTGTATATGTGTTTTAAGACAAACCAGGTTTTATGTTGAATAACAATAACTCAGGGAATACGAGAACTAAAATTCATTTGAGAGTTCTTTATGCAAAATACAATGGTTCTTACAGAATCCCAAGTGAACTTGCTGTTCGATTTTTTAACCTTTTCCCGAAAGCAATAAAGGTGAGTGATAATTTATATACATTCAAAAAAACAATATCTTGTGAGTAAATGCAACGGTAAAATAATACTTTAATTAGAGTGTCTTTTTTAGTTCCTTGTTTATTACTGTTTACAGTCTTGGATAGGTAGATTAGGCGCCATTTTATTTTTATTTTTTTGACAATTTCCTGTACAAAGATTGTATTTGTCGATTTGGAAACTAAAGATTATTATTATTATTATACATTTGCGATAATACTTTCAAACAAATTTTGAACCTTTGAACACAGATCTTCTTGGCAGTCGAAAGAAACTCTCATTTCTTTTTATATTTTTTTAGCAAATATTAAATGGACGTATTTAATCAATTTATTTCCATGATAATTCGCTTCTTAGATTCACAGATTCAATTGATTCGGCCCTTAACTTAACTTAAGTACGGGAAGCAATTATTGCTGATTGAGCTTTATTAAATTTACTGCTAATCTACATATATTAAACGTTATTAATTGATACGAGATTATTGAGTGCCGAGTGTAAACAGCAAATGTCCGTAATAATTTAATAGGTCGCTATCGATTTTCCTCGCATAGTCAGTCAAAATCTGCATACTAATTTTGATGCACCTAATAGTTAAAAAAACAACGTGAATTTTAATTTTAATAAACAAAGATAGGGATCGTTTTTTCAGTTGAAAAAATACTATTTTAGCCTTTTTGGGTTGTATTTAACACATTGGAAATTGAATTAATAACGGGTTATTTTTCTAATACAGGCAAATTGTTTTGAAACTCCCACGGGTTGTTGAGAGCGTCGAACACGCACAACAAACAATTCGTAATGTAAATGTAAAACGCAAGTTTTGACAGCAAAAATGAAAGTTCATGCCCAACAATTCGGCGTGTGTACATTTGGGCTGAAGTTTTGGACTTGATCCTATTAAATCCTTGACAAACTTTCGATTCATTTCACACTCAATTTATCGCTTTCGTTCCATGCCGAGATCAACATTCACAAATCCGCTAATATTTACGTAGGATCGATCGCCAAACAGACCATGCGTCGCCGTTAATTGAACTTTCTTAAAGCTTTACACATTCTATTCTTCCAGACGTTTTGATAATAAACTTATCGCCCTATTTGCTCTAGTTTTTCTTGCATGTTGTGAATTTTTAAACGGAACGAGATACCGATAACCAATAGCTGATGGAAATTGTTTTGTTAAGGAAAAAATGAGATGAGGCTTGATGTATTTGAAATAGGTTCGTCAAACTCAAGAGAAATCGATTCTCCGCAATACAGTCCGCTATATTTTAGCGGGGTAGCTTTAGGACGCCATTTCAACGTTCCACATTTAACGGGTACGTTTTATTTGAGGCGTTTTTGATCAATCCTCTATTAAAATTTGGTTTGTTCATTTTGGATCTATACGGGCAACGCAACATTCGCCCAATTTTATTAGCAAGGAACAGCTCATTTCCTTAAAAGACAAAGTAGATTATATTTACACAATTTAGAGAAAGACAATGACAGTACCTTTATTCTGACGCAACCTATAAAATTCAAAAGGCATTCGAAACTAGGGTGCTGCAATGAAAACTAAGACGATATCCAGTGTGTTAGAAGACGAATATTATGTTGCCGCTCAGACAAGTTACATCCTAAATTAGCCGGGCTATATCAAACTTCGTATTTTGAATAGCTATACAGAACACTTTGGGGTGGCTTGTGTTCAACAAAGCTTCGCATTGTACTTGCCATTTGCACCGCAGCGAGGTTGCTTTTAGATCGAATTATTGCCAAGAGCCAACTTTCAACTTCCGGAACAATTTGACGCGCGAGCCCACCCCGATACTCTTTACTTACTTACGGAACTCACCAAAACTTTGCTGCCGTTTTCACCAACCGACACCTGCAATAAACACAATCCGCAATTAGACGAAAAATCTGGTCAAATATAAATATATAAAAAGGGAACCGACAAATGGGCTTAAAAGGAGCTCGAAAGCAAGAGAGAAAATAAAATTTGCATTTATTTTCATTCGCATTATTTAAATCAGCAAATTAGAGACCGTAATCTTTTTTACTCGTTCGGCCAAAAACGCGCCTACTGGGCGCATCAGTAAGTTTAAAATAAAGTCTCCAAAGCACCCAAATTAATGCCGTTTAAATCTAATGAAAATGAATCGTTAGTTTTTATTACCGAAGCTTTACGCTAAAAAGGTTCTGCTTTTATCCGTGTTTTTTGTTTGAAGCGAACATTATAATCATTTTTTATAACACGGAACAAGGACGCGGGATGTTTTTTAGCATATTAACGCGCGGATCTGAAATTGTCTTTGTTCTTCTCTTAGAGGGGAAGTCTTATCGCATCATTCAGCGTGCGGAAAGGAAAAAAATGACGGTCAACGTTAATTCTTTTTAAACCCCTGTAATTCATTTGGCCGGTAATTAGCCAATTTGTAGTCGGAATAATTTCAGGCAGCGTTCAAAACCAAAAATCGATTTATTTAAATTCTCGGTTTGGTTTCCGTTTTCCGCATCCATTGTTCGTGGCCCACCGACTCTGCCTCTCAACAAAAAAATCATCATCGCCCTAATTGCAATACCACCAAAACCAAATAAAGAAACAATATTTCTTGCTAAAACTATACTCGAAACATTTTGTATTTGTATTTCACTCATTTTTATTACTCCATTGGTTTAATATTTAACATACCATTATTTAAATAAAAAAATGCAAACTTAGAAGTAATCATCAAACTGTTGTAGATTCCCACACCTGCCACTAAAACTAAGATTAATTGAAATTCTCGGTAGTCCACAGGATTCTACCTTTCATCAAAAAAATCGCAATCCCGGTAATTCCAATTCCACGAAACTCGCTCTTTAAGCAAGACTATTTTTTACTATTTTTCTTATTTTTATTTCTCCACTCATTTCATGTTTAACATGAAAGCCCTGCCACCAAAAATAATGACAACGCGGGTTAATTTATGACAAATAAGCGAGGGAGCACATTATCGATTTAAAACAAGTAAAAAGTCGGATCCAAGCGCGAAAGAAAGGAAAAAATATGCGGTGGCTCTATACCGGCGGTTTATGCGGCGAGAATAATTTATTTGCACATAATATTTGCAAAAGTATGAGTAGGCGAAACGTACAAAACCAAATCAAAAGTCCACGAGGACGGATGGAAAGAGAAAAGGAAATAAAAAAATAAGCTTTCCAACTCGATGTCACACCGCGCAAGGACTATAATTGGAAAAGCAGCTTTTTCCCGTTTTTTTATTGAGCTTTAAATTGTGAATTAATAAGGGAACGTAAATTTTTTACATTGTTTAAGCCGACGGTGGTACAAACTTTTAATACGAAAAAGCCCGGTGAAAAAACTTTAAAAATTAATGCCTAACCAGAAGTAAAATTGAACCCGTCTCCTTTTTTGGTCTTATTAAATTAGGTTTGCGTTCTCATCACCCTTTCCCAGGCCCGGCTTAGCGGCCGACGTCTTTTAATAAATACACCCCTATACTTGTTTCCTCTGACAGCTTTTGTTATATTATCCCGCGTCTTATAGAAAATATTTGACTAAATTTATTAACGCTCGGTAAAGCGACATTAATTTACATCTGCACACGCAATAGTAACGGCGGAAAATTTGTCGTGAAATTCAAATCTCAAAATCCGATTGATTGACGTGTAATCTATTGGGCCAGTTTATGTTCTTCAATCGCAAATGGTTAACAAAGATATTAATTCCAATAATAAATGTCTAATATACATCAATCGGAAACAGCGAGTTTAATTACCCACCCAGTGTATCGAGCAACGTTACTATTTTGTATATCGATTATTACGCCCGGATATTTTATTTTATCATTTAATCAGACTCTGGCTACCTCTTCGTTGCCATTCTTTCTTCATTCCCTTCACTCGCTCCCTGCATAACGTTAACTTGCTCTCAACTTTTCTAATATTGATTAACATTAAAATGTACGTCTTGCTAAATCATGAACGAAATTTGTTGGCAAATTTAAATTAAGTTTCGCTTAACCGCTTTTTTTGCAATTACGGCTTCCCTGCAACTGTTTTCGTACATCTTCTGGCATTTAGTAGATGATGATCGCGATACAATACAAAGTTTTCACGACACGAAAAACGGTCTAAACAAATTGTCACATCGTTTGGTTTGCAGTGGAATTTAATAAGTTTTTGTCTGGACGGCCCTCGTTCCTTTCCTCAGTTAAGACGAGAAGTTGCGATAATGTAAAATGCGCAAACTTACAATACCCGATAACTGGATACACGACACCAACTTCAGTAACGAGCAATATATGCAAATGACTCCCGTTAAACTTCCATGGCCTGAATATACATGTTTTAAAAACATTTCGTGCTGTCTGGTTCCTTTTTCCCTTGTTTTAAGCTCCGCTGGCAAATCGGCGATGGAAAAAACACCAACTCGTATATCTAAATATTAATTTGCTTCATTTTTTTCTGTAAATTGAGCAACAGTATCTACACAAATCCTCTGTGAAAAGTTCTTTTTTTTTTGGATCTCGAGATTGGTCCACTAAGTTAACGAACTTTGACAACAATAGTAAATCCTCATACATCTCTCACTTTTCTTCCATGGGCATTCTTCGAAGGGCATGGGAAATTTCCAAAAATGCATAATCTAAAATTAAATAGCACCTATGGCTGACGCTATAGTGATTATTAGCCTGGATTTTGTCTTCCAATAATAAGCTGATTTGCATTTTTGGCGATCGAGCCAAAGTCGAACGAAGCCAAGCTTTGGTCCCCACATGCATACCCTCTTTTAACCACCATTTTAATTTTATATATTACGGGTTTAAAGCGCTTAAACGAAGTTGACAATTATAACTTTTCGGATTTGGGGAGAAGGCGATATTAAAAACAGACGTTTAGTTCCGTAATCCCACGTTTCTGGTTTTAATCCTTGGTTTTCGTTTATGGGATTTGTTAGGATTTCCGCAACTCTAACCGCAAAAACTCATAATTTACTGGAAACCGAGTTGTTTTGACAATTCGCAGTTTAAAAATCAACGGATTTTAAAAGCTCGCCATGAAATTGGACACTTGTGGTTTTTCCCCGGAAACCCCCGTGGAAATGTTAATATTTTCCTCAAATAAACTTATAATTATAATTATTGACGACTATTACAGTGATCATAACATTAATTGTAACAAATTATCTAACATAATTTAAATTAATTAATTCATCTTCTGTTTTTAACAAGTTTTTTCGAAAGACATTTCTGTATACTTAGTATGCTTAGAGGTAAAGATTCGTATTCTCATGGTGCAAAATATTCTACAGAGCCTTGATCCTTATTATTGGATAATTTTTTATTCTCTGTTTTAGCTTGTTTTTTCCTTGAGATATTAGCAATCAATAAAGCTGGAGAATGTGTAATATGTTTGTTTTTTTGCTATATATTATTTTTAAGAACGATACGATACTGTAGATTCATTAGATTCATTATAAATCTATTTTATTAGATATTTGATATCTGGTGTCGGCCTGCATTTCATTTTTAATTTTCCACAGTCTGAGTTGACTATTTTCCACCAAAAAAGAATCTGAATTCATGAATTAGAAATTTTAACTTATTTTTCTAACTATTATTTCTAACAATTGTTGATTATAAAAAAGCTGTCTTTCGTGCAGTGCATTAAGAAAGTCTTTTGCCATATATTTTTGTTGCAAAAATAATTTTACTTTTCATGTAAAATTTTCGTACTAACTTTTACGAAGTTAATAATTATTTGTATAACTAATTCAACAGGTTTTTTTTTGGATTTTTTCATAGTAAGTACCCAGCCGCATCTTATAATCACGTCTCAGCTTTGGGTAATTAGTTTAAGTTTACAATTATAAAATTTTTATATTTTTCGTGATTTAAAATCATTTCGAGACTTAATATATATCATAGTGACATCGGTTTAATTTATATTTTCATTGTTATATTCCATTTCTATTTTCGATTATTTAAAAAAAACTGCATATTTTTATATAAACACTATCCAGCGAATTAAATAAAAATTCGTTTGTAATTTTAAAGTGGTTCTCCTTGATTGGTTTTGTTTGTTATTTTCAAATGCGTAGGGTGAAATACAGTCCTATAGTACAAAAGCAATCGGTCCGCTCCTAACGCAATTTATTATTGAAAAACGATCTCAAAGCGGAATTTTTGTCTCGTTTAAATATTCGATTTACGCAAACGCGCGCTCCGTGTAATGATTTTAGTTTCGGTTTATTCTGTGCTGCGATACCGCCATTGCAGTATCCTTTTAAGTTATACATCTGCAGACTATACCGTATACGTTTATATATCCTTTGTTTGGTTAGACTGTACCTTCGATTCGGCAAAACGTTTGAGTCGTCTCGCATCAAAATCGTTTGCCTCCAGCAATACTTTGTAAATATAAACAAAACGTCAGAGGAATCGATGTTTTCCAATAATTTCAATGAATAAAACACATTCGAATCGAATTGATATGAAAACATAGCAATCATTAACAGCATGTTTTCGTTTGTATGATAACATCTTCTACGAGCATTTATCCCATTAATAAATGGAAAATAAGGTCGCCCGAACCAAAGCATTAAAGGAAACACTAATAATCCTATTAATCTCATAAAGTAATCATTTCCGAGCAACTCAACACCCTGCCGCTTTCCGTTCGAATATTTCTTCTACGATTTAATCGACAATCACATAAATTCACGGCTTTGTTCCGATAAAATCCGAATTATTTTTCGACATAAATAATATTTTTCGGACAAACTGAATTAACCACGCACGGGTAGAACGTTTTCGTTTACAATTAATTAGACAAAAGAACATCAAGGCACATCGCGGCCATATTGCGAATGTTGTTTAAACGATCTGATTGCAGTAAAAACATGAATCCAAACGATATCATCCAATTTCGTTCAGTCGATTTGAACTTACCGCATTTGAACAGCTTTTCGAATGATTTGCCGGAATACCGTTTGAGAAGGACCATTTCATTTCTGTTCCGGTTCTTTGTTTTTTTTCTGAATACCACTCGCAAATACGTACCCTTTTATGGTCAGCCCTAGCATTTGTTTGCCGATTCTATTTTACACCTCACGATTGTTTCCTGGTTCATCAACTTTCTTTTGTTTTTCAATATTTCGCACTTGTCGATTAATGCCGTATTGGGCAATTTTGCTTTAGGCAGACATGTGGAAATATCAAATGATAGACCTAAACAAAGATATTAACGAATTTTCACTATATTCATGTGTTTAATTTACGGATGAAATTCAATTAAACCGTAGCAATGAATGGCAATGTAGCCCCAGGGTGTAAAAATTTCATTATCGACTGTTGATTCAAATTCTGTAATTGCTCGCTTGTAATTCATACAAGCTGTCCGAAACTTTAAGCATTTATATTTTTGCTCTGCAAAAACATAAAACCTTTTTAAAATGCCTCAGCAATGCCGAATGTTTTAATTTATCGATTGTGGTTTTCCAATTTTAAGTACTTCATGTCTAATTTTAATTAAATTAAACGGATTCTGATAAATATTATGAGTTTGTGTAACATAATATTATATATCAATATTTATTGGAGTCATAAATTCTGGCATAAAAGCTTGTCTGCTGTTCGGATAAATTCCAAATCCTGTAAATTTACAACCGCTTCCTTTCAAACAAAATTGTTCAAAATTATATATCACGTACATATGTGCCGGTATGCAAATAGAATCGAACAGCGCTCTAGTGTGTCGTTTGATAGAATATACAACATGAGAGAACGACGGCAACAAAATTGCGTACGCAAAATAAGATAAGATATTTAAAAATATACAAAAGTTTCTAATTCTACCTGGACCTTAAAGTGATACTTTTAACATAATTCACAAAGATCAAACAATAATAACAGTTTATTAAAAAATAGTAATACACAGTCAAAAGAATATTAAATATTTAGAGATACATAAATACATTATAGATATAGAGATATAGATTATAGATTTGAACCACACAGACTTGCAATAAATCAGAACAAACTATGTGAATCTAACAAAAAACTTAATGAGTTGTAATAAAATAACTATTTTTTAAGTCTACGTAGTATATTTTGCCCTCGTTACTCGTAGCTTTGTATCGAATCTTCGTGATCGTATTCTGTTCTTGCCTGTGTAAAAATTATTCACTATATTGATAAAAAATAAGTGCCCAGAATCTAAGATCTTTGCCATTTCATACAATTCTTCTATGTAGGATAAGTCAATGGTTGATTATATATATATATATATATATATATATATATATATATATATATATATATATATATATATATATATATATATATATATATATATATATATATATATATATATATATATATAAATCCACTTTTCGGCAATTTCAATTTTTCTGTAGTAGTTGTTAGTCAAACCACGCCACCCCAACAGTGTATGTGATTTGTGGTTGAACCAATTGAACCACTATATAAAACTTTTAGCTGTTTGATTGGTATCATGAAGGCATATAGAGTTTGACATGTATCGTTTTGCAAAGGTTATGCGAGGTTCTTTTATTGCACTGCCCAGTTCTTGACCGATGAAGTAATCATTGAGTACTTCAGCAATATCTTTTTTTTTTCTCTTTTTCTCGGGACATCGTTGCTTTTTGTATTTGGTTTATCTAGAATTCCTTATTTGTACCATTAATTACTTTTGCACAATTCAGTATTATTATTTCTATCACTCTTAATTGCATTTAAAAGAAATCATTTTTTGAATTATTACTGAGTGTAGGCAGTTTGCTTTTAGATACTTGACATGGTATAATTCATTTTTAATATTAATAGATTTTAAAATTGCGTTTGTGTTCCATTTTTTTCTAACAATACCACATGGTTTAGTTGTACTAGAGTGTTATAATTAACATAGTTTTTGATTGTTTGTAGTTTCACATTTATTATTGTTTTGTTAGTTCTGTGTTGGAATAAAATAGGAAAGTGTTCTGTTACTTAAAACACGCACTGAACTGAAACCTGCTTTTCTGTTTTAACAAATAAATAATTAAAGGTTTTCAAGCGGAATTAAACAAAATAATGATATTTATATAGCATATATGGGCAATATACAAAAGATGTGAAACAATTTCTCCAACGTCCTCACCACAGCTCAAAGCATTTAACGCTAGATACTAAGACAATTTTTGAAGCTTAGCTAAGTATATTTTTGATGAAAATAATGACTGCGTCATTCTTGTTCAGTTATCCCTCATTATATATCAAATCGTAAGCGCGGATATTAAAAATATTGGTACTATTTTGCCTAAATGTTTCTGTGAGGAATTAATTCGGGTACCAGAAAAACTCTGGATATACCGATCCATGCTTAGAAAAGAATGCAGACTATTTTACTCAGATTTTAAAATTTTTAATTATAAAAAAATATCACCATAATAATAACTAATACAAATAGAAGACACTGAATATTCTAGGAATTCTTAACATGACCTCCCAATTGGCACAGTCACTATATGTGTGTATTTATTTGTTATAAGGAATATAATTATTTTCAATTGAAGTTTTATTTTTAACTTGACGGATCTTGTTTTAACTTGATTTCTTAGTGGTTTGTTCTTTGGGTGTTTTATCAGTTTTATTTCGGTACTTTCTTTAACTTGCATATGTTGAATCTTGACATAGTTTTGTTCCTCTTTATTCTTCGGGTGCTTTATATTGTCCATTTCATTTACTCAATAATTTTTGTGACAATTCTCTGGTATTTTAATATCTTCCTCCTCAAATTTTAGTATGTCTTCTGCCGTAAAGGCATTACCTTTAAAATATAATTGGCCTAGTTTTATAACACAGCGTTGGTTTGGATTTACATTTCGCCAATATCTCCGTAGAGTCCTTTGTTTTTTTCAAATATCATGCGCTACTGCGTTTCAATTTATTGCAATTTTTAATACTTAAGATTTGTATGCAGAGGAGTTTTGTTTGTTTGTCGAGCTCAGGGGATTCTTAGTAAATTGAATGGACGGGACGCGAATTAATATGGAAATTATTTACGCTTTTTTGGACGATATATATTTACATAAAGAGAATAATTGTTTCGAATCACAGAAAGCGACCCTTATCTGGCGTAAGTTTATTCCGATTCTCCTTTGTTCCCTTGACAAATTTAACAGCGCTACGTTTCCCAAAGCACCAAACACAAGTCAAATAAAACATCTCATTAAAACTTGAGACTTCCTAATATAATACTTTATCATTTTTGTTCGAGCTTTATTTTGGTGTCATGTTCTTTAAGCAGTGCTCTCTGCAAAGGCATTTCTTTGTACGAGTGCGAATTCAATCGGCGTTTTAATTGGAAGGATGCACCGTGATTTGCGGTTGATTAAATTAAAAACCCCAAACGTGACCCCAAAACCGTTGCTCCATGTATAATAACCAATTTATAACTATTTATAAACTAAACTCGCACAGCGAGTAAGTATCGATCGACAAAAACCTAAAATGTTAATAACAAAATACCAGCGCCGCTAACAACAAAATCGCAAATATTCGACGTATTTTTAAATTGACGCCAATTCACCAATGCCAAAATTTCTGGTAACGTGATGAAATAGCGGCACGCACACTCATTGGTCGCTTATTAAAATCGAAATTAATTCGACGTTGTACGTTCAATCGCAAGTTCTGACGAATAATACTCGAAATGAAAACCAGCATTGCAAAAATGTCGCTCAAGAAATTTCAATTATGGCACGCGTGCGGATGCTACATCAATCCGACAAGAAAAACTAATTAAAATTTGGCATATACGCTCTCTCGGAAACATAGCTACAGCCTCAGCAGCCGTGGCAATAACCCCTAATAAGGATCCCCCGACATTTTCGCCAGAATTAATAAAGTCAGCGTATGGGTGGTGAATATTGTGGATGCATTTTAGATTTTATTAAAACGATCGACACGAGATTTCTAAACTACAACATTGCGAGGTTATTGCGACGGTAGTAGAATTTTTCTCAACGTTTGATGGATGACACACCCTTGTACATCTCTGTACTGGACTCTATCGCGTCTCCCACCCCACAGAAACGGCCACAATCACTCCACAGGTCTGCAATTCGGCGATATGAAAGGCAACGGTCCTTTTACTCCATGAATTTGATCCTTTTAAAATACATTGTAGAGACCATTTACTTTCCAGTGCCGTACCAATACTTATCTATTATTATTTATTAATGCCTTTGTTGCTATAAAAAAAGTAAGATCAAGTTCCTTTCTTTATATGGACAATTTTTTAAAATCGTTTTTCAAATTCTGCGTCACTTTTTATTTTTACGAGCAAAAGAATAAAAAACAGAAATTTAATTTTGAAATAACCAGGTATGTAGCTAGTACGAGTAACATTCTTCAATTGCCACAATTACATTCCTGTCAGTAAATAAAGTGAATACGGCAGATCTAAATGAAACTCAGAGAAGAGACAGTAATATTGGATATGGAGAAGAAGTTTGTGATTACAATTACATGTTCCATTGGGAGTGAAATTGGGAGAAAATTTGTATAACACTGAAGCCTTCAAATTAAAGATGAAAAGTATCATCCGTACAAGATAACATTACTACAGGAAGTGTCCAACTTAAATCCATACTTTCATCGTCAGATACTGTTTAGTACAAATAATCCCCGATGGATGAGAGAAAATCGTGCACAACATCCATAAATAATAAATGTTTGGGCTGGTATTTTGGATAACAACATTATCGGCCCTTATTTCTGCGATCAAAATTTTACTGGATATTTACAATTTCTTCAAAATAATTTAATTCTTACCCTCGCAGTTTCTTTCGCAAATCCAAATCAGCCTGATACGCCAAATAGACAGATTTGGGGCTCCGCCCCATTTTGTTCGACAAGTGCGTGAATATATAATATGGTATTTTTCGGAGAGTGGATTGGTAGAATTTCTTGCAAGATCTCCAGATATTACTCCACTGATTTCTTTTCTCGGGAGATGTTTGAAATGAAAAGTGTGCAAGAAAAAAACGACAAAATTTAAATGATTTGAAATTTAGAATTAAATACGAAATAAGGCAAATTAATGAAAATATCATTAGTAATGTTTGGGGTGAAGGAGGGGATAAAATCAATTAGCATATTGTCCAGCCCAGCATATTGAACTGCCCTATGCCCCATAAATTTTTCACTCAATTTTACTCAGTTTGGATTTTGTAATGAAATCAAATCAAATTTTTTCAAGAGTACTTGAGTCCAAAGGGTTTCCTATCGATTAAGAAAGCGATAACATTTCAAAGAAGGAAGAAAGGAGAAAAATGAAAGGAGAAAAATGAGTTTTCCATTCATAGAAAAAATTTTTGAAGTGAAGTCATTTTTAAATGGCGCTTGAAAAAATCACAAAACTACTGTGAAAGAAATGTACAACTGAAAATATAAAAACAACAAGAAAAAAAAGAGCTGACAGAAATTTTATTGTAACAACTAACAACTTAAGACCTTTACTAGTACTAGCTACTTACCTGTTCATTTGAAAATTGTTTTTGTTTATTATTCTTATTGTTGTTATTTTTTTTGTTTATGATTTTGATAATAAAGAATAAGAGATAGATCTAGGGTATGCTACACGATATGCATAAAATTTGACGCAGAATTCCATTTAAAAATATAATAATAATGATAATATTTATAAGTATTAATCATATTTTTAATAACATATTTATAAAAAAGCCACAATACAAAGACAATAAATATTGAGAAAAAAATCAAAAACTTTCAAAAATGGTGGTATTTATAACACATAAAAGAGATGATAATTTTCTGTCTAACAAAAACTAAATATTATACTTACTAATTATATTATATATATTACTATTACTTATAATTTAATTAAACGATTTAATTCAATATTTATTCTAAGCTACAAGATAATTTAAAAGGACCAAAACAGTGATAGAATTAACAAAAAATTTATTCTCACTTGAGCGACAAGTCTGTAGTCAGGCAGGTATATTTCTTCCTTCCTGATATATTTCCTGGGTTTTGACCATTTACGGCAGCGTTGAGTAATCGTTTTTACTGTGCGTATGGAAAAAGTTATTTTGCGAGAATATAACAGTGTCGCGTCGAAATCATTTGTCGCTTATTACAAAACAGGTTGTAGAAAATGATATTTATGTTGAATTCAGTTACAAACAGCGCAACTTTTGGAAGTCCTAAATTTATATGCAATTAAAAAACAGTATGTATGCGATAATTTGACTGAACAGGCTGGGCATACTGTTTTACGTCTTCCTCCTAGAGTTAAAAATTTAATGAAAAATGTAATCAATTAATAACATACCAATTGAGAGCTGGAAAAATTCAGTGCAGCATATTATAAAAATTAAGGACTCTTACATTTCTATACTAAACATCATAAATCCTATTATATTATTACCATAATCTTTCAGAGTCCGTCCCGTATGTTCTGTCCTTTAATACCTACCGAACCGGAGTTTTACTACCCTCGGCAGGTAACTTCCATAATTACGGGCAAAAGGCAGCACGATCAAGATTGAGACTGACTATACATAAATTATAAATAAGATGGGTCCAAGGACTGTGCCTTGGGGCATGCCACACTAAATAGAGACACATGCAGGGACTACAACCATCAAGTGATGTGGAAATTTTGAGATGCAGTTTTGAAATTAAGTCAAATTTATCCAAGACACTGACTATTTTTTTTGACTGGTTTTCAGCGGGCGTTCAAATATCTTAGCAAAAGGTGAAACTAAAGATATAGAATGATAATTTATAATTTTATTTCTATCGCCCCCTTTGGATAAGGGTTTAATCTTCGAGTACTGTGGAAAACAACTCAACCGACCATTTATTTGACATACAATTTCCTGCAACAATACAATCAGGAGTTTTCTTAGATTTTAGTTTCTTAATGGCCAGTTCTGTTTAAAAAAAAGGAACTGGGGATGGACATCTACTTTCGGACCCACCCTGTATATTTTCTGTTTACTGCAAAAAATGTACAAGACAAAATTAGGATGGACGCGGATTAGGATTTGTAAATGAATTTGGTCCATATTTTAGCCGTTTTCTGTATACACATATAAATGAAAAACATATGGTGAACAAACAATATGCCTCATAAAAATGCAGACAATCGAGATAAAGAGGGCCTAAGAATTTGAATTAAAATATGGAAGTGTTTTATCATATATGGGGACGGAACTAATTTATCTATTCTATTATTACTTTGAATACTGCTAGAGACTTGTCGTTATTAAAATTGTCCATGTTATTTATATTTTGAGCAATATTATAAGAAAATGATCTTTTACACGTTATCTTTTTACGATGTGGTACTGTGAGGCCACTTTTCACTTGGAAACTGCTTCTTGTGGTAAAGATATGTTTTATATTTGAAATTTTTAAAAAAGAACAAACGAAGAAGAAAGAATTTTGAATTTTTGTATGCGATTTCGCTCCAGGACATCTAAACAGGGCATCTTAACGCTACTACAAACAAATGAAATGATTATATGCAGATCTTAGTTTTTCCGTTACGAGTTTCCTAAGCATAGTATTGAATCAAGGATTAATCCAAAACTTTGGCCATAATTTGAGTACGAAAAAACATTGTCACATAGCATAAATTTAATATTGTTTTTAACTCGTGAAATTTGATCGTCATTCCCGAAAATTTAGATGGATTAAGTTTTAAAAGACATTTAGGTGCAAAATTGTAAGAACGGCACCAAAATAATCGTTATTTAGGACTACACACTGTGTACTATCAGACAAAAACGAATGTGCTATCCCTAAATGCAACATAATGAAGGATTGTGTGGTTAAGGGTATCAAAGGCCTTGATAGCATCTAATAAGATTAGAATTTTTGTTTTATTTTCTTTTCTGAAACCGGATTGGTTTGGTAGTAAAATATTTAGCACGTTTCGAATGCTCTCGATTTGTTCCTCCATTGCCTCAATGTTTGTCAGTGTTGGCAGTATAGTATCGATCGCAACTAGTTAAAATCAGAGGGAATGTCAATTTTTGGTAAAGGAAGAACTATAGGCTGCTATTGCAGACCTTGCAATAAAGAGGAATATATTAATGGGTAAAGATTTAAATTGTGATGGCGAAATAAACGTTAAAATTCGCTTTCCAACTCCAGCTTCGAGGAGCAAATACGGTTTTAGAATGCGGTTATATTTCTTTAGGTTTTAAGATTGAAAAAGGTCTAAGATCAAAGAAGGGGACGTTATATCTGAAGAGTTAATTTTCTTTTGAGCATAAAGCTCATCCAGGATCTCGCAGCAGAAGCGAACTTGGTTACACGCGTGTAAGCAAGACAATGTGTCCTTTGACATCTCGCGGGAGGGGGTTTAAACCGGCGAAATAAACCGATTTTCTTGAAAAGAACGTAATTTCGTTCCCCCTCGAGGTTAAAGAGGACTCGATCTGGCAAGATCCATGTTTTTACATGTCGGTATCGTTATACAAGCGGTGTTGGAATTTGCGGTCCAAGCTGAACAAACACAGATAGGCGACGCGTTGGGACAAACTGTACTGCAGACGGACGACGGGGGTGTGCGGAAAACGGCGGCGTGGAGGGGGTGGGGCAGCGTCACTCCCATTGTTTGATAATGCAAATTGCAGATTAAAACCAATTCCGAATTCAAAATTATTCGGACGTGTTCCACAAATCAACAAAACGTAAATGCGTTTGGTTGCGTGGCTTCCCGGAGCTAAATAATACAAATATTTATTAACCTTTGCAATAACCAAAGAGGTAGCCGGTTACTGGAAATTGTTGATTAATGTGCTGGTGACGGGGACCCGTTCCCACGGACATCCAGACTCTCCGGTGTATTAGATAAATAAGCGTCATTGACAAAATTTAATTATCTGGGGCCAATAAAATTTGGTTATAATTTGCATACGGAAAATTTATTCCGCTAGCTATTTGCTTTCCTCTCCACCACGAGATAACTTTCGATTTTTTTTAAGCAAGAAATACAATCAATTGTATGCATATAATGCGCAAAATACGCGTAAACTATATACGTGACTAATTAATTTTATTACCGAAGCAAACCAAACACGTATCAAGTTTCTAACCAAAAATATGACGGATAATAATAATAATAATATCTCCTTTATTTTACTCCGCTTTTACAAAAATAAAACTACGAATGAATTAACGATTAATGTTTCTAATTAACCAAAGTACTCTTCAAGAGAATATGGTTATAGTGTCACTAACATTTCCTTTAAGCTTTTTTAAGGGTCCTGATTTTACAGAATTTGATAGATGGCTATATATATAAATGAGCGTATAATAAGGTCCTTTCTTAGTTATCGAAATTCTGAAATTATTCGTAAATATAAAGTGAACTGCTAAAATATGGAAAAATTCATTGGATTGCAAGAAAAATGCCCTCACGCATAATCGGTCAAAAAGTAGACGTCAATACCAAGTTCCTTTTCTTAATTTGAAGAATTTGTTGAAATCCACTTTCGAATTCTGTGTCAAGGAGTTTGTAACTTGTTTAACTCAAAATATCCAGAAATATATATTACAAGATTCACAGTGAGGAAAATTGAGAGGATATTTATAGAAAGAAGAGGAGAACTAACGAAAACACAAGATGAAATATTTTATTAGAAGTTGAGGATAATGCCCATCGCGCTTCTTCTAAAGTAGCTTCAAATAATGGTGTTAGCCGGTTTGGCATATATTAAAAGAAGAGATGTATAATCTGTACAAGGTACAAGATTATATTACTACAGTCATTCACGTCACAAGTTGTGAGTATAATAATTCCAAATGAGTAGGAAAAAAGTACCGAACAGTTGTATGGTTCCAAACTGTTCCAAAACTTTGAGAAATGATCCAGGAAACTATTTATTAGCCTCCCTTCCGATCCGACAGTAGCAGTTTGGCAGATTGCAGATGTTTTTTACCAGGCAAATCCCGTGCTGTTGTGTGTTGTGAAGACCAATTTCAGTTACATGGTTCATACCGAATATTGACCAATTTACTAAATTTAAGCTGGACAGAATAATACATATTATTTAGAGGATCCCCGAGTGCTTTTTTGGTTAGAAAATGTATTTCTGTATTGCTCTTGTACAATTACTACATATTATAAATTCATAAAATAAAAATCATTAAATTAACAATTGGTTTCAAAAATTTCAACTAATTAGTGGATTCATTTACCATTTTAGGTAAAACAACATATAGAAAATTATATATACATAACAGCAATCAAACAAGGAAACTTGAAATTAAAGTCTGGAGTGATACCTTGACTTTTTGATTGTTTTAAACTATCTTCTGTTAGCCATACTCCTAATATTACTATTACTTTATATTATATTAATTTACTATTTTGACTAAAAATCTCTTATTTCCGTAAAAATGTCAATTTTTGATAAATTTGAGGAATCTGCCTTTATAAGTTCTGTTTAAAGTGAAACCAAAACACTTAAACAACAATATTACTTTAAAAACCAAATACACGCAAAATTAAGCTAAAATCTGAAATTTTCGTAGTATGCTTTAATGATAAAAACCTGCAAAACCCTTGTTCCTTTCATTGGTCTTATTTGGCCCTCTTTTGTATAATAAAAACTCTTTGTATATCAGAAGCACTACTCCGAAATATTATCCCATCCAGTTTGTTATTTGAAGATCCCAGTCTAGATATTAATTTATGTGTCATTTATTATTTGTTTTAGAAAATAATGTTAAATACAAAAGCTATTGATAAGACTAAAAGAAACAATTTAAAATTATTTTCAAGGGTGGTTCATAAATATGCGGGGAACCCAAATGATATTTTTTAAATAAAGCACCCTGTATATCAGTGCATTAGTAAATACTCGATTTTATAATCAATCACCAAATGTACGATTGTTATGGTCTCTACGGAATGTTTTCGGATTTATGGCCATTTTTTCGAAAAAAATGCGTTTAACACTATACATTTTTGACGGCATTTCCGAGAGCTGTACTTTTATTATATATTATTATTATATTATTATATATTATACTTCCATTAATTACTCCTCTTAAAGCTCTTTCAATTTTAATAAGCATTCCCTATTCTTAAACGTAGTTTTTTTTTGAGGTATGCACATTTTTACGAACAAAACTGAAAATTTGTCAGATTATCCGAAAATATCGCAAAAAGCCAAGAAAAATAAAAATAAATGGGCAAATTTTTAATTTTGCCAAACAAATGTTTCCTCTCTTTTCAATAATTGCCTTTCCTAAACTCCAAAATATTCTTGAATTATGAAATAATGTTTGCAGATCGGGTCTTTTAGTGCAAAAGTAAGTTGACCATGCAAATGTAAGTTGGCCATGGAAATAAATAATTAATTGAAACCTGTCAATTCCTTCGGGATGGAACTCCTGCAAACCATGCCCATCAAGTGACGAACTGCTTAAATAATTTATTTTCTAAACTATGGCAGGAAGAGGAAGATTAGATGGCCACCTGATCTATTTTCTGTGGGGATATGTTAAAGACCAGGTGTTTAAAACTGCTCCCACAACAAAACAGGACATGAAACAGAAGATAAAAGATAAGCCTTTCAAAGTGTTAGTCTTGAAATGCTAGTGAATACTGCCCAATCGTTTAAAGACCGTGTTGGAGCGTGTATCGAAGTGAGTGGAAGACATTTCGAGCAATAAAGAAAGAGAAACATAATTAATAGTTCATTTTTGTTTTGCAGTTTTATACTTAGTTTTTAAGTGTTTTTTCGGGGACTATTGACAATTATTTCCAAATTAAATTTTATATTAACATGTAACGAATGCTATTATCTGAAAAAAGTAAACTTAGTTCATCTCTGTAGACTTTTCATTCTCAGATAATGTTTAGTTTGTTCTTAATCGTTAATGTTCGTAAAAATTTGTATACCTCAAAAAATATCAAGTTTTGACTCAACCTGTATAAACGATTCAAAGTAACTTCAAAATAAGTATAGCATAAGTTACTGGACCACTTTGTAAAATTATTTGCATGTCTCAATGGCCTGAAATATAGGGTATTATACCCAAGGCATTTTTGACGAAAAAATGGCCATAAATCCGAAAACACTCAGTACAGACCATAACAATACAACATTGCGTGATTCGGCATAAAACGGAGTATCTATTAATACCATAATATACAGGCCACCCGATTTAAAAATATATAAATTATTAAATTATTTCTCATCTACAACTTTTATATTTAACATCTTTCTCTAAAACAAATAATAAACGAGATATATTACTTTGACACACTATTTGGACATCCTGTGTAATCATAAATTAGGATTTGTTTTATTCAAAATAAAATCACTTAGTTTGTTTCGCCTAATCCACAAATGTATTTTGTGAAATGCATTTTTGGTTTTATTTATTACCTCGGGTATGTTTTCTCCAAGTACTAGGATGTTTGTTTTATCTGCAAAGTTTGTAACTATGAAATTATCTCTATCCATTGGTAGGTCGTTTAAATAAAATAAAATTGGTCGTAGTTTTTTCTAAAATTTCCGATTTCATAGCTTTGCTTTTGTTTTGAACAATGACATGCTGCTGTCTATTGCAAAGGTATGATTTTATCCAATTGAATGTTTTACCTCTAAAACCATATTTTTATATATCTATCTATCTAGATGTATGTATCTACATCTTTAAAAACAATATATTCGATAAAGCTCTGAGTATAATTCTGGATATACATTTCGATTGTCTATTTACCTTAACGAATATTTACGAACTTTCAATTCTTGCAGGTTTACGGGCTAAAATCTTTTCTTTGAGTCAAATTGAAGTATTTCCCTGTAAAATGTAGTGGACCGGGTCAAAAAACATTTTCCAAAAATATCCTCAATTAATTAAAAAACGGGAATATTTTCCGTTTATCGAAACTCGAGTGTTTACTATGCACAAACGGGCAACATTCGCATTTATGAAAATAAACATTGCGCAGCTGCAACGTTAATTACATAAATAGCAGTGGGAAAACATAATGGAGTTTTCTAACTGGATATGAAAAACTGTTGTTTTCTTTTTGTTATGGCGCATAATTGGAAACTGACGGGGTAAATTCCCATCCAAATACATCCAGTTTACCATTATTATGCATATCTTGACTGGATGTTTATTTTAATGTAGCGCATGGTTAGATGAAAACAATACAGCATACATTATTAAATAAGCTTAATGAAGCTTCGCTAGCGACGTGTTTTTTTTTTCTCTAATTACAACCCCGTTATAAATTAAATAAAATATCAAATTGGAAAATGGCAGCTGAAAAATGGCCGCTTACAAAGGAACGGCACTCACTCTCAAGCCGACGGGGCCCTACCGTTAAATAATGAACCCGTATGAACTTTGAGAAATGAACATTAATGTCTGAAAATGAGTTAATTATCAAAGTCGAACTCCACCGTTTTATGTTTTGATTAACCCGAACCGAATGGCTTTATTAGCAATTTGTTACGGTAGTGTGTTAGAATCATCTAATGAATAACTTTCGAAGTGTAAATCGGTTAACTTTCAACTTTAATGTTTACAGACGGTGCATAGTTTTCAATCGCATATAGGAAATCTCGCTTTACGAGCACCATGTGCGTTTAATTAATTACCATACCATATTTCAGTCACTGTTCTATGAGCATTTTATTTAAAAAGTCGCTGACGATATAATTTTGTATTTATGCTACTTCGATGTATGTGTCCAAGTTTGCTGAACAATCGAAAAATTACATTAGCTTTGTTTTTTTTTCTAATGAAACTTTTATATTTGGAGTGTATTATATACAGGGTACTTAAACCTGTTTCTAGAAAACACAAGTGCTTATAAAATACGTAATACTATTTGCAAATCTTTTGGATGGATGATAAATCGAACTTGCTGACATTTTGCCAATCATCCTGCTGACTTCTTCGTGACTTGACTAAAACTGACTCACATTATACTCTGTACCTGGTTATATACAGTTCAAGAGGGCAGAGCTAATGGAAGGGCACGAACAATGTGTCGGATGACTGATTTCCATATTAGTGAAAGGTAAAGGCCTGAGTCGCGGTTAAGTTTGTTTGGTTGTTTAGAGATTTTTATGCATGCAGAAATTTTAGTTTTATTGAATAATCTTAATTCCTGTCACTTCATTCAACAATTGAAAATCATTACATAAGATTCATAGGATGTTTTGGTAGTTTCGACGTAGAATGCTTAAGCTTAACTAGAGTCCCTATTCCTGCAACTGTCACCATTATTTCAGATATATTAAAATACGAAAATCTGGAACCAAACCTCATCTTAATTCAAAAATACTTCTCTTGTAATAATAATAATAATAATATTTTTCTTGTAACGATCAAATTTATGAACAGGAATAGGAATAGCTATGGGTTCTTCGTTATCACCGCTCATCGCAAATATATGTATGTAAACTTTTCAGAAGAAATCAATTTCTACCTTCCATCTAAAACCTAAATTATGGAAACGGTAGGTTGATGATACTTTAAATATTTGGCCTCATGGTCAAGAATCCCTCTGAGATTTTCTTAGCCATTTACCATTATACTCTAATATACGTTTTACCATTGAATTAGAAACTACTAATGATCTTTCATCCTTTCTATTAATAGAAAATCAGACCTAACATTGGGTAATTTTGTTTACAGAAAACCTACTCCCACAGATCGATACCTTAAAGGTTTGTCACATCACCATCCTGCCCAAAAATCATGTATTATCAACTCTCTCATTACAGAGCCGTAAGACTATCTCAACCCGCGACTCAGGTCTCTACCTCTCACCAATATAGGAATCAGTCATCCGAGACGATGTTTACGCCCCTCATTTAGCTCCGCCCCCTCAAACAATATATAAGCAGTTACAGAGTAAAATGCGAGCCAGTTTCAGTCAAGCTCTGAAGAAGCCAACAGGATGATTGGCGAAACTTCAGCAAGTTCGATTTATCAATAACCGACGCAGGAGGAAACCAGAAGATTTGTAAATAGTGTTACAGGTGCCTGTGGAAACATAAATATAAATATATTAATAAAAGTATGAAATGTAAAAGGTCAATTTTCTTTGAAACTGTTTATTTTATTGTGTAATTCGCAGCTAAGACACTTTGAAATTTGATCTAAAAATACAAAAGAGCCATTAATAATAAGTTTACCAAATTTAAAGTTACTCGGTAAAGCTAATCAAAAGTAAAAACGAGTTTGAATTTTTGAAAAAACACCAAATTTACTTGAACATTCATTTCTCGAGTAGAATCAGCGTTTAAATTTGTGGCTCGTCATTTAATTTTGTAAATGCTCCAGAAATAAGTTGAACGTTAATAAAGAGAAAGCGTGACATGCAGAACATGCTCAAATTAGTCCGAGAAAATGATATGAAATGAAATCTAAAGCGAAGCAATTTTAATTACTTCCTTAATTACTATGATAAATAAACAATGACGGAACACACAAAACGAAGGCGAAAATTAATGTTTTAATAAGAAATGATTTAGCCTTCGGAAAGGAGACGGTAGCCCTTTTTATCTCCTTTGTAACCCTTTATCCGGATCGTCTGTGTAGCAATGAAAGAGATCTCTTGACGATGGACTTATTAATTTTCGGGAGATTAGATGCAAACTTGAACAATATTTAGAAAGCATAATTATCAGTCCGAAATATCCGGACGAAAACCCGCAGAACATTTCCGAGATTATATCTGGGTGTTTCTCGTGTATTAATTTATTTATGAACGGCGTGATTTGAAAATTTACAGTCCTCCGCTTGGCCGGGGCATTCCATTAAATTAATAATGAACGAACTGGAATTGAGTGCGAAGGGTGAGAGAATGCTGACCGCTAAGGCGCAAAGCAGATGGCGCCGAAATATGTATACAGGCACCCTCGTTTCGTATCCTATCCCGTGTACGTTTATATAGGATCAAAGGACAAAGAACAATCGTCCAGGTTTTCTGTTATCATATTTTCGAAGAACCCACATCAATTTTTTCAATTTATACTCAGCCAAAGTAAAATATTATTATTAAGGAAATTAGAAATTGCGTGATTATTAACAACCATGCGTCTATTCCTGTATACTACTCGCGTCTCTGAAGGCGAAAAAATGGGAAATGAAGTCATAAAAAAAGAGAAACAAAGGGGGAATTTGGAGTAATGCGGAGGATATTTTGCCGCCTTTTTATGAGGGCGGAATAGTTATTCCGAAGCCGTTTGGTATATACACGCCTGCAGGTGTTTGAGATTACCGGGATACCGTTGCTTGGGTTTACTTCGGCATCTTTTTCATTATAAAATTCTTAAATTTTTAGCAACACACATTTTCTTCAGCGTTATATGAATAAATTGCCGATATGCACGTTTAAAGTATCAGGTGAAATTGAATCGAAGCATCTCGTCATATTTGGATGAACGAAGCAAAAATCTATAGGAAAATTCGGGGCGCTTTCCGCAGGAGAGGAAGCAACATTTTGCTAACAGCGGATGATGGGGACCCGTAGAAGCCGTGATGAACAACACATCGACGGCTTAGCACGCAACCGCAGCTGAATTTCCAAGATTTATATGAAAATTGTCTGGAAAACAAATATTGACCACGCCTTATCGTTTCGCTTGAAATGGTGCAGCTTATTATTATTTTTTTTTTCATACGGGTTCCATATTGATTTTAGCTGTAAGTTTTTTAACTAGTGATTCTTTGGAAATTATTAATTTTATAGGAAAAATCGTTTCCGATTAAAAATTTTTGGAAATTAATTTAGGCACCAAATAGAATATTTTTTATTGTTATTTCCTTCTTGTCTTAAAGAATAGCCTTTAATGATATCTTGGATTGCTATTAAGAAGTAGATGACTATCAAATTGCCCATTTTGGGGACATTGATAATTTAAATATTTTAAAAAACATCAAGCATTGTAAATATTATTCATTTTAATATTTGTGTCGTAAACTGCCACTCTGATGAGTTGGTTGCACTTCTCGAACTCTCCAGTATTACTGACAGTCAAATTAAGAGCTTCTATGGTATGATAATTCTTGTCAAATGCGATTTAAATCCATCAGGTGTGGACATTCAAAGTTTCTTAGAGTCAGTTTTAATACATAACTAAACAAATCGAGGAATATTTTCCTTCATTAAATCAGGACCAGTATGTTGCACACTTTAATGCTTACTTGGCGAAAATTCACTAAATTCCGAATTTGAATTTTTCTGTGGGGCACAAATATAAATGTTTTTTGAACAAAGTCCACCTATCAAGAATAATTACATTTTTTATGTGAGTATGGATATATAAAACAAATATTTTCCGTAACAAGAGCAAGAAGTGGCACTTACTTAGACCACATCTTTCTAAAAAGTAAAAACAACAATACTCTAATAAATCACATAATGTTAAACATTTATATGACAAACCACTTTCCTGCAATTCTAAGTATTGATTTGGAGACAGAAGCAAATACCATCGACAATGTTTAAAACATTAAAAATATTAATTATGAAAATATAGAAAATAAAATAACCCAGGAAAACAAATCTAGCTGTAAACCTGTTTTTCAATATAATGACAAAAATCGTTACACATGTCAATAAAAACGCGTGATACTTTAAAAAATAAACCCTCAGATTAATGTTATCCTGGAGAAATATAAAACATGTCGTAATTTACTTACTAGGATACAAAAATGCTGAATATTCTTATATTAAAAGAAAATTAAACAGTGAAAAAACCGACATTAAAGGTACCTAGTAGATTATTAAGGTGACAAATGAGTAAAACTGCAATGGAAATATGACACATATCTACGACGAAAGTGCGAAAATCCTAGAGATGTAGATAATGATCAGAAAATTCCAAAATAAAGTATTACGGTAGAATATCTTATTGGCCCATGTTAAATACTGTGAATTAGAAACTTAAAATCAGAATCTATTAGCAAGGATCTTGAAAACAAACTATTCAGCTCTGTTAAGCCGATTGCCCCATACAATAAACCTTATTTTTGGAGTAAGGAGTATAGGCAGATGTATTAAAAAAATCAATAATAACTCCAGTCCGGTAATAAAGAAAATAAGGAAAATTACCAGTACGCCAACTAATGTTTAAAAGAGTTTAAAAATGAGGCTCTGCAGTTTCTTAGTGAAGACACCGACACAGTTTGTCTTTAGATCTGACATGAGTCCCGAAAACGCAATACAGGGTGTTACTAAGTATATTAATAAACAACGAGTGGTATAAAACAATTGTAATTTTCATATATTTAGACACTCAATACTATTTGAGAATTTTTTGAAATTTAGGTGCGCATGATTAACTAAAATCCCATTAAGAAATAGCAGGTAAAAATAAATGGTAAACTTAATAACCACCCTCTTGATTCGGTGGGACACTAGAGTGCCTCAAGGTACCGTTCTTGATCCTGTGCTAGTTTTAGTCTACCTGAATGACTGTATGTCTATATGTTTTGCGGATGACAGTATTATATTAACCAGAGTAAAATCATCAGGGAAAGAACTTCATGAGCTGCCGGAACAATACATATACATTGTTAGGTGGTTGGAGCAAACAGCTTAACATTAAATGCTAATAAAACATTTTATATTCGTTTTTCTCTTTCTCTTAATCGTTATTCTCTTAGAAAATTAAACTAGTTTATCGAGTACTGGTGGAATCTATTTTACGGTAACGAATAACCGTGTGCAGCAGCCCATACTCAAGTGTAATGAAATCTTGCAGAAATGTGTAATAAAAATTGTTTATTAAAGCCGAATAGGTACTCGACTGATTTTTTATTTATAGAATCGAAATTTTGAACTGTTCGGCAAATGCTTGTAATATTATGAGGCACATTCAACAATAATAGAAGGAGAGCACTAAACTAAAACAAAAGTGTTTTTTATATGAAGAGCGTCTATGAATTGATAATAAATAACTGGACTATATATTACACATGGAAATTGTCTTCTATAGAAAAGCCACCCATATTGTTAGAATTTCTTGTTTTAATCTTTACAATGTGTAATTATTTTGCTTGTATATTTACTATAAGAGTGTTTTCGCTATTCCCAGAATAGAAAAACTAATAAATCAAGAATTTAAATCTGTATGTTACTAAGAATACTTATGTTAGTTTAATTTTACTTCAAGTGTATAGATGGCTATATAATTTAATTGAATTGATCTTGTTTCTATTTATATTATGTATAGTTCAATTAAGTTCAACAGTTGTCAATCCAGGAATACTTCTATTATTAATCATGTAAGTAGATTTCCGATTGCCATGGCAGTCCGTTAACAAACTCAATTTTGGTTGGTCAAACTGTCACTAATATTAATTTTGCGAAATCGAAAAAAATGATCGCTAAACCACCAAACATGGAAACAAACAATAGCATAAATTTCGAGCAGAAACAAATTAGGGCGTAGAATATTTGAAACGTAAATTGACCTGGTCGATATATTTATAGGTGCGCGTTAACAAAGTGATAAGAGAAACACGGTGTAAGGATCAAATTCCCCTCTTTAATATATTCATTTATATAGCAAACTAACTCCAACACTTTAGCGCCTTCCTTAAGTTGCATCTCTAATGGTATTACGTTTTGAATGGAATAAGTAGAAATGTAAATTTGCCATAATTTTCCGAGTACGAGTATACGCCCCGAAGTTAAGCCAAAAGATACATCGCAAGGAATAAACCGGTGGAATGTATAACAAAAAGGAAGCTAGACGGCGTTTCGGTACAACGAACCCGGAAAAAATGGACCCATAACGAGTAATGGCCACCAGAGATGGTGCATATTAAAACGCGGATGTGTATCATTTGTTTGCTTTTATCTGGAGACTCTACATACTTGATGTTTTGGGGTACGTAAGTACCCAATGCTTTTTAAACCTCTTAGTTTTGCAAAAGTAAAACCAGTAGCTTGCAGCGATGAAAAATATTTAGAGTTCCGTTTAACAGTTTTTTATGAGCCAGTTAAAAGGACCCCTCGTGTCGTGATTAGCTGTCATAACCACTTAATGGTGCATTCGGGATCAAACCGGTATAAATTTTGATTTTCTGGGAAGCAATTATCCAGGGCGTAAATCCGTTATACCCACGTATATCATGCGTTTATTTTCTTTTTAAAGTAGCGTATACGTAAAATCGATGTTGATGTCGCATAAGCCTGGCAAAGCTCTAAACATATATTCTGGAAATATTTACAGCTCCAATGCTTTGTTGTGTTTCGAAAAATCTACTAAATATGCCCCAACGAGGCTTAAAATACACTCCAAAAAATTATCATAATAAATATTTATTTGGAACTTTTTTTTGTCTTTTTGTTTATGGCAAATATTTATTCAAACCAAATAAAAAATGACAGGGTTTGTTTAGGTCATTATATCACACAATCGCTTCTTTCAATTACACTTCCCAAAAACGTTTATTGAGCCCCCACCAACGTGACCTTAATCGAACGCGGCACCTATGCCATTGAGCCTTTAGTTTTTAGAAGTCGTAATACTTATTATGGAAGTGGGAATATTTAAAACTTTTGACTTGTAGTATTGACTTATATAGGTAGTATGGTATATTATGAGATATAAAGAACGTAAATTGATTCAATTTCTCGCCTTAAACTTGGATATTAGCTCCTAGTTTTCAGATAAATATAGCCGTTTTCCTTTATCTTTTTCATTTAAATACAAGCTCATGAGCTCTACCCATTTGTTCGCACTATTCGAACAAAAATTTATTTGATCTAAATTAATAATAATAATAATAATAATGTAATACATGTTTATTTTTGGCACTTCGTATTTACGCTTATCCAATAGCAGTAAACCAACAGCACAACACAAGTACATACTGAATATATCAACACATTCACTTGAATACATAAAAAGAAAAACGAGAATGTTGTACAATATCTTTTTAACCGAACGCTTTGAATAATAGATTGATTATAAAGAAAAGATTTATAATTTTTTCTAAAAAATGTGGGCGTCGATTTCTTTGCGTTATTGGGAACAGCGTTATACTATTTGCGGACATAGTAGGAAAACGATTCTTCAAACAATGCTTTTCGGAGGAGAAATAAGTCCTCTATATCGAAGATTCCAAATGTTCAGCTCGGTACTTTATTTTTTCAAAGAGGACAGGCAAAAAAAATAACAAGTGCATGAAACTGTCGACGTTTTTCCATCGATAGCCAGGGAATCCATTAAACTAATGTTAGTTGATAAAATGTTACGACGTTATACTCATATGGGCTTTTTGAATGTATATATTTGGGTATCATCGGCAAAGGAATGAATTTTGCAGTGTCTGTAAGCAACTACTCAAATTGATTGTATAGATATTAACAAGGAGAGGCCTTAATATTGAGCATTGGGGTACACCACGCTGAGTAATAACATTACTTCACTCTCCTTACATGTAAAGTAACTATAGTCGGTACAATTTGCGATGGCATAGTCGATCATAAAGCCAAGAGAGGAGGTGGATCCGTATTTTACCTATTTCACTACTCGTATACTAAGAATGACAATGGCAGTAGCATAATATCAATAGAATTTAAAAGATCATTACATCTGATAAACTTTTTATCTGAATGTTCTCAGATGAAATATTCGGTGACGACCATGTCTCAGAAACTATTATTACATCATATCCATTTTGTCTATTAAGCCCACAGAGATAGCAGCAATTACAGGATAATTACAGTCGTTTCCACTATAACACCGCGTCTAATTTTTGAAAAACTGCTGCCGAAACTCTAAAGGCCGTCTTTAATTATTATGGATGATGCGCGATATCACTCTAGACTTAGTGAAAGTGTACCTAACGAATCGATCAAGAAAAGAAGAAATTATCAATTGGCTACGCAGTAAGCGGATTAATTAACCAGAAAATGGTCTAAAATGGGAGTTGCTAAAAATTGTCAAAAATTTCAAAACAAACTTGCCGTATGGTACAGACGAAATAATTGTTGAAGTGGGTCATCAAAATTTAAGATTATCTTCTTCCCATTGTACATTTAGTGACCTAGAATTGGTGTGGGCGTAGTGCAAAATATATTTAAATAAAAATATTGTCAATGAGGAAAGCCACGATGATCTGCAGTAGTATCTGTTTTGAAGGCATCAGTCTCAAAATGTAACCCTAGATTTCTTGCTTGTTTTATGCATCTAATAGTGTCTTTTCCAATTGTAATGTTAAATGCAGTTTCAATGTTATCCCTATGCTTGCCAAATACCATAACCGATGATTTTTAACTACAGATCGTGACTCTCCGAAAATGCTATTAGTTTTATATCTTTATTTAATGTTTCTTGAGCAGCTACTGTTTCATTACGTGAAAAAGGGATATAAAGCTGTGTATCACCTGTACTATTATTTAAACTACTCAAATTACAAGTGTAAATAGTAAAAAGAGGCGGCCCCATAATGGAGCCTTGGGGAACCCCACAAGACGATATTTTGCTAGTTTGTACAAATTGAAGTCCATTTCCCAAATAGCTTTTATTAACCCCACAAGACGATATTTTGCTAGTTTGTACAAATTGAAGTGCATTTCCCAAATAGCTTTTAATAAGTCCAATCGCTCTCTCAGAGAAGTCAACAAAATGCAACATCGCTTAAAGTAATTGATGGGTTAACCTGGCCTAAAACCAGACTGATGAGTATATCGAAGACTTTTAAGTGTTCCCTAATTTGACAATTCATATTCTTTTTTACAACTTTTTAAAGGACTGGTAATATGCTAATAGGTCTAAATTTACTATACTGAGCAGGATCTTTTTTTTCGAATGAGGATTACCTTGGATATTTTCCACAAACTTGAAAATTCCCCTTCGAGCAAAATTGAATTAATGATATTAGTAATAAAGGGGAGAATTATATGACAGCTTAATAATATCAAATCCGGATTTATTTGATCCGCGCCTATAGCTCGCGATTTGATTGAACTGCATAAAAGCGAAACAAACTATTTGGGGCTTTATTTTTCAGTTTTTTTCATCGTCTTAATTGTGAAGGTTCGACAGTGAATGTTACCTCATATACTGGAGCCAAGATACGCTTTTCAGTTAATTTCATTCATTCAATTCGTTAGCAATATCCTTCATTCTTGGCTTTAATTATATTTCCCGAAAATTTACTTTGTTTGTCCAGTGAATGATCAGATATATGATCCATATTCATTAACCCGTATTCTACTTTTCCATTTTTGAAGGTATAATGACATCAAGTAGTGTTGTACATGATTGTGTAATTCTTGTTTATTATTTTCTGTAAATTTAAGGCTTGAATAGAATCCGAAAATATTTCACTATATTGACTTGTTGCATCTAACATGTCTAAATTTATATCACCACCACATATAGTTTCACAATCTAAAAAATCCGAAAATCGTTCCTCAATAATATCAACAGAATTTAAAAGATCATCACATCTGATAAACTTATAACTTTTTATCTGAATGTTCTCAGATGAAATATTCGGTGACGACCATGTCTCAGAAACTATTATTACATCATATTCATTTTGTTCAACCAGTGCCCTAAAATCTAAGAGATGCGACATGAGAGACTCAACATTTAGGAATGCCAAAATGATATCCTTCATAGTGTTTAAATCAAAAATTTATCTACGCATTTAAATTAATTAGAACTAAAAATGGAATGGATACTTTAAAATTATGATCGTAATGCCACTCAGCCTTCATTCGGAAATTTTGACTACATCAACTTCAAGCGTCGACGGGATCTTTTTCCTGAAAATTTTGTCAAATATTGCCTCCTGATATCCATACTACATCCTTACCCAGTTTTTTTTTGGCTAGAAACAACACTTCTTGTCTTTGTCTTGTTAATTTTTTAGTTATCAAGACTTAACTATTCTTCAGTTTCTACTTGCTGTGATAGACAATATTTGGTTGATGCATACTATCAATCTTGTTTTCTTTGTATTTCATTACGTTTTTTTACAATGTTGAAGACTCTTAGTTTGCTCCATAATTGTTTTAAATCCGATTTATTGCATTAATGAAGCGTGAAGATATATTTTCGTCTCATTACTGATAGCCACATTAGCTTGTTTTCTAATCTGTTTGCAATAGTCCCACTGAATTTTAGTGAATTATATTCAAATATATGTTTTGTCATCTTTTCTTCTTCAAATATATAGAATAAATATTCAGGAACAATAAAAAAATATATTCTTAAACCAAACCATTGTTTATATAAATTACATTTGTTAGGGATTAAAAATAATGATAAGCTATTTAAATTAAATAAACATTCATATACATGTTACATATATATATATATATATATATATATATATATATATATATATATATATATATATATATATATATATATATATATATATATATATATATATATATATATATATATATATATATATATATATATATATATATATATATATATATATATATATATATATATATATATATATATATATATATATATATATATATATATATATATATATATATATATATATATTTTCACGTATTGATTCACGGATGGAAAAATGTGATGACACTATATTCCGGGATATCATCCGTTCGCTCGTTGAACTCCGACTGGAATCCTGCATCCGACTGGAATCCTGCAAATCTTGCATCCGACTGGAATCCTGCAGACGTTTCGCCAAAATCTCACTTGGCATCTTCAATGCTCGCGCTCCGAAAACACTTCGAACACTTCGAACATCAAGGGGGTTACTGACAAAATCGGCCGAATATTACGGAAACACGACATATCAACGGCATACAAACCTGACCATACCATCGGAGCAATACTAAGAAACCCAAAACAAAAAATTACTCTGGAAAACCAAGGAGTATACAGTGTAGCATGCGGATCGTGCAGCCTGACGTATGTGGGACAGGCCAACAGAAGGATTTCAGCCAGGCTCGAGGAACATCGTTTAGCCATAAGAAACAAACAAACAACATCTGCTTTGTTTCAGCACCAACATCAGACAGGCCATAAAATTGATTTCGGCACTTGCAAACAAATAGCTAATATTCCTGATTTTAGGACTAGGATTATACGAGAGGCCATCGAAATAGAAAAGTCCGGACACCTCAATACGAGAGACGACGCTCTGCATTTATCCAACACGTGGAGAACGATAATCAAACAGCAGAGCGATGCGCGGCGGCCAACGGGGACATCGCAACTACGATCGGGCGAAATTAACAACGCGACAATTCAGGGGGCGGAGCCACCTCCCCCCACGCACAAGCAGCACCGTTACCATCTCCGGCGCAGAGTATAAATACCGCACGCACCGCCGATAACCTCCCAGTGTTCGAAGTGTTTTCGGAGCGCGAGCATTGAAGATGCCAAGTGAGATTTTGGCGAAACGTCTGCAGGATTCCAGTCGGATGCAAGATTTGCAGGATTCCAGTCGGATGCAGGATTCCAGTCGGAGTTCAACGAGCCCAGTGTTCGAAGTGTTTTCGGAGCGCGAGCATTGAAGATGCCAAGTGAGATTTTGGCGAAACGTCTGCAGGATTCCAGTCGGATGCAAGATTTGCAGGATTCCAGTCGGATGCAGGATTCCAGTCGGAGTTCAACGAGCGAACGGATCATATCCCGGAATATAGTGTCATCATATATATATATATATATATATATATATATATATATATATATATATATCGATATATATATATATATATATATATATATATATATATATATATATATATATATATATATATATATATATATATATATATATATATATATATATATATATATATATATATATATATATATATATATATATATATATATATATATTATATATATATATATATATATATATATATATATATATATATATATATATATATATATATATATATATATATATATATATATATATATATATATATATATATATATATATATATATATATATATATATATATATATATATATATATATATATATATATATATATATATATATATATATATATATATATATATATATATATATATATATATATATATATATATATATATATATATATATATATATATATATAGTATATATATATATATATATATATATATATATATATATATATATATATATATATATATATATATATATATATATATATATATATATATATATATATATATTATATATATATATATATATATATATATATATATAATATATATATATATATATATATATATATATATATATATATATATTATAT
>NW_026844225.1:5774766-5780881 GCF_029955315.1 Cylas formicarius | reverse complement strand
GTGAGTGCGCGATCAAACAATCCGACTCGCGCGCGCATAATAAGCTTTAAAATGCGGCGCGCGTCGAACCGATGTGCCTCGGGCAACGAACGTCGATCGACGGAAATTTTCGGACATTCTCTCGATCACTCTTCGCTAGATTGAAAGCGACACGAGATTTCTCGAAAGAAACGTTCCGGATTCGCATATAAACTCGCTCGGTTAGATGAGAGTTATCGCAAATTTTTCGGAAGAAAAATATTATAGGGCGACCGCTTTCGAACCACGAAGTGCCAAATCTTACTTTAAAACACCCGCTAAGTTCGCGATCTAGCTGTATAAGGTGCGGAGCCTTAAAATGTTTTCGAACGCTCGAGCAATCGCTGCTACGAAGACGGGCCGATGGCAAACGAAAAACGGTCTACGTTCCCGTACCGATGAAGGAAACCAATTTTTCTTAAAAAATTGAACCCACGATACGAAAATGTTAAGCGAGCCAATTAATCGCGCCAAACGGTCGACTCGAAGGCGATCTAACGATCGAAAAAGCATTTTGCTCTGCGAAGGGAGAAGTGTCTATACGCACGACGCGGCGGTCGCGCTCGAGACCATCTCACCTATTATAGGTAACGGACCATTCCTTAGTCTTCCGAACGTTTCACGTGAAAACCCGAATATCGGCTGCGGCGGGCAAATAAAGTTCGGAGCGAAACTTTCGCTCGTGGTTACGTTCGATTTGGTTAAAGCGGGCACTTTTTCAAATATTTTTTTTTCTTTACTTACTTTTGTTAACTGACCGCCGGTTCCGGTTCCGACTTAAAAATAAATCGCCGTCCCCGGATTTTGTCGGACGATACTCTCCATCATTTTTAATTTCGGGTGTTTGCATTTTTTTTTCTCGCGATTTAATAAATTCATTATTAAACATTTATAAGTCCGTCTTCTTTAATATTGCGGACCAGCGGGAAGAGAGTTTTGTTTTTTTTTTTTTATTTTATTCATTTTAACATATACTCCCATAAAAGGTTTTTGCCGCTAGCCGCGAGCAGAGAAAAATAAGCAAAACTAACCGAAACAAAGCAAAAATAAGCAAAACTAACCAAAATTAACCGAATATAACCAAAATTAAACAAAACTAACCAAAAGGAACAAAAATAACCACAACTAAGCAAAATTAATCATAACAAACCAAAATTGGCCAAAGTTCGGCAAAACAAACCAAATTATCCAAAACTAAGCAAAATTAAGCAAAAGTAGTCAAAATTAACAAAAACAAGCCAAACTTATCCTGAACAAACCAAAACTAACGATAATTAAGCAAAAATAGGAAACGTTCACAAAAACTAACCGAAACGAACCATAACTAACTAATAGCGGCCGAAACTGGAAATAATAAACCAAAGTAAACAAAACTAAGCAAAATTAAGCAAAAGTAGTCAAAATTAACAAAAACAAGCCAAACTTATCCTAAACAAACCAAAACTAACGATAATTAAGCAAAAATAGGAAACGTTCACAAAAACTAACCGAAATGAACCCTAACTAACTAATAGCGGCCGAAACTGGAAATAATAAACCAAAGTAACCAAAACTAAGCAAAATTAAGCAAAAGTAGTCAAAATTAACAAAAACAAGCCAAAATTATCCTAAACAAACCCAAAACTAACGATAATCCTAACTAACCAATAGCGGCCGAAACTGGAAATAATAAACCAAAGTAACCAAAACTAGCGAAAATTCAGCAAAAGAAACCAAAATTAACCGTGTAACAAACCCAAATCAACCAAACCAAAAAAAAAAACATGCAAAACTTCACCAAAACGAACCACAATTCGCAAAAACTAAACAAACACAAACAAAATTAAGCACACTCAAATAAAAAGTAATCAAAACTACGTTCAACACGAACTGACCTAATTAAATAAAAAAATAGGAAAATTCAATTTTGCTAACCAAAAACGTCAATCGAAATAAACGCGAAACCGGGTTCCTGCCATTTATTTCGACGATAAGCACTTTTATCTAACTATGATTCGAAAAAAAAAAAAATAAGAAAGAAAGATATGAATAAACGAATTGATTAATATATAAAAATTGTGGTTCTGAAAAGAACCGTTTTTGGTGAATTTACACTCTCCAAGTCGACGCTCATTTATTTAGAACTGGTGTATTTTGTGACGGCTTTGGTCCCTTCACTGACGGCGTGCTTGGCCAACTCTCCGGGCAACAACAATCTCACGGCCGTTTGAATCTCTCTGCTAGTAATAGTGGATCGCTTATTATAGTGAGCCAAACGAGAAGCTTCGGCGGCAATCCTTTCGAAAATGTCGTTTACGAACGAATTCATAATGGACATGGCTTTGCTCGAAATGCCAGTATCCGGATGAACTTGCTTCAACACTTTGTAAATGTAAATTGCGTAACTCTCCTTCCTCCTGCGTTTCTTTTTCTTATCACTCTTCGAAATATTTTTTTGAGCCTTGCCGGCTTTTTTCGCCGCTTTACCGCTTACTTTCGGTGGCATTTTCTACAATCGATTAGACGCGCGCAAAGTAACGGACTGACAAGGCCCACACCGGGCCGCAGCTATTTATTTGAGAACCGAGTCGGCCGACAAGCTCCGCCCCCGGGCATCGTTCGCCGAAGCGCTAATCCCATTGGTCCATGCCCATGTCCTATAAATAGCGCGCCCACGGTCTGCGAGAGCGTCATTGTGCTGTTAACGTTCGTGCGTGTACTATTAACGGTAATAACGATGTCGGGACGCGGAAAAGGAGGCAAAGTCAAAGGGAAAGCGAAGTCTCGTTCTAGCAGGGCCGGTTTACAGTTTCCGGTAGGTAGAATTCACCGATTACTTCGGAAAGGAAACTATGCGGAGAGGGTCGGCGCCGGAGCTCCGGTATATTTGGCGGCCGTAATGGAATATTTGGCCGCCGAAGTTTTGGAATTGGCCGGTAACGCGGCGAGGGACAATAAGAAAACCAGAATCATTCCGCGACATTTACAACTGGCGATCCGAAACGACGAGGAATTGAACAAATTATTATCGGGAGTAACGATCGCTCAGGGAGGTGTTTTGCCGAACATTCAAGCGGTTCTTTTGCCCAAGAAAACCGACAACAAAGCAAAATAAAAATTGCGGCGAGGGAAGACGATGGGAAAACGGTCCTTCTAAGGACCACAAATACTTTTCTATTTGAGATTTCGTTTCGTTTATTTAACAGATTATTAAAAAAAAAAAAAAAAAGAAACGTTCCTTCTTTTTACGTTTTCTCTTTCGGACTATAAGAAAACCGGTATAATACCTCGACATTTACAATTGCCGATCCCAGGAATTGAACAAATTATTATCCGAAGTTAAGATCGCTAGGTGGTTCTGTTGCCTAAGAAAACCGACAACAAAGCTAAATAAAGTTTTCGCCGGGAAGGAAGACGGTTCTTGTAAGGACCACAAATACTTTTCTATTTGAGATTTCGTTTCCTTTATTTCACAGATTTAATAATCACACTAACACGGGGAGAAATTAAAAATTCAAAACTTACCTCGACTCGATAATGGTTTGTTGGGCATTATACTCGAAATAACGAATAATCTTTGGAACGTATTTTGTGGTTCTGAAAAGAACCTTTTTTTTTTTTTTTTGTGTTTCCGCAAGATCGACGAAAAATTTAGCCACCAAATCCGTAAAGAGTTCTACCTTGTCTTTTTAGGGCGTACACCACGTCCATTGCCGTTACCGTTTTTCTTTTGGCGTGCTCCGTATAGGTTACCGCGTCTCTGATGACGTTTTCCAAAAACACCTTTAAAACGCCACGAGTTTCTTCGTAAATCAATCCGGAAATTCGTTTCACGCCTCCGCGACGGGCCAATCTTCTAATGGCCGGCTTGGTTATTCCCTGAATGTTATCCCTCAACACTTTGCGATGTCGCTTTGCACCACCTTTTCCCAAACCTTTGCCGCCTTTCCCTCTACCGGTCATTTTTAATACGAGCCGAGTTCTCTGATCGATATATAACAAACAAAACCGTCCGAAGTGCCACGATCAACTGACCGAAAACGGTCCGGCGCTTCGGTTTTGTCGAGTCGGAATTCGCCACGCCCAAAAAGGTCGATTGGACCAATGAGAAGAGAAAACGCTCGGGTACAAATTAAACGGACGGACGTTCGTGCGGCCATTATCTGTCGACGAGTGTTAGTGATTTGGTGTTCTAGTACGTCCGCGAACGTGTTTTATTATCATGGCCAGAACCAAGCAGACCGCTCGTAAATCGACCGGAGGAAAAGCGCCCCGAAAGCAGTTGGCGACCAAAGCGGCGAGAAAAAGTGCACCGGCAACCGGAGGAGTTAAAAAACCTCATCGCTACAGACCGGGCACCGTGGCTTTGAGAGAAATTAGACGTTATCAAAAGAGCACCGAACTATTGATCCGAAAATTACCGTTCCAACGACTGGTCAGAGAAATCGCTCAAGACTTTAAAACGGATCTGCGTTTCCAAAGTTCCGCGGTAATGGCGTTGCAAGAAGCGAGCGAAGCTTATCTCGTCGGTCTTTTCGAAGATACAAATTTGTGCGCCATTCATGCCAAACGAGTAACGATCATGCCGAAAGATATTCAATTGGCGAGGCGTATCAGGGGAGAGAGAGCTTAAGATTAATAATAATCTCTTTTATTATTATTAACAACAAACCGGTTCTTTTAAGAACCACAAATCATTTTCCTTTAAGATTTCGTTAAAAATTGAAAATAAAAAATAAAACTTTTTCATTTATTAATTATTTGAGAACGGCCCGGTTGGATTTTTTTTTTTTCGCAACTAACGACGTCTTTAAAAAAAATTATTAGTGGTTCTGAAAAGAACCCCCCCCACTCCCCGTTGCTTTGTAAAACCGGACGAGTTTTTATTTCGACCTCTGGTATATTTGGTGACGGCTTTCGTTCTTCTGCTTTTTCGCGGCGGCTTTTCCACCGGTTTTCGAAGGCATTATTATTCACAAAGAAAAGCGGTCTTCGCGATCGAAATGAGAAAAAACCCCGGCGAACGTATTTATATCGCGACGGAGTCGGTCAACAAGCTCCGCCCCCTGTTCGCTTTTCGGTGGGAGGAGCTTGTCAACGGACTTTCTTCTCATATAAATACGTTCGCGGGGATATTTCTCTTAATGTTTGCGTGATCGTCGTCGGAATCGACTACGCTTCGTTGTTAAACGAGATGCAGTTTAAAATTCGCCGGCGGATAAGTTAGAATAAGTTTGTCGTAGGGAGAACGAAATGGAAAAGAGAAAAAAGAAGAAAAAGAGAAGTCCTTTTCGAGATTTTTTAATAAATTTATACTTATATATATTTTTTAAAGAAATCGTTTTCTATTTACCCCCGAGACGCCCGGGATTCGAGTTTGCCTTTGAAGATAGTTACGAATTCGATAGCGATTTTTTTTGTGGTTCTGATAAGAACCGTTTCGAAAATTTCGTTTTTTTTTTAAACACCCATCGACGTTCTCTCGGCGGTTCATTTCTTCTTTTTGGGCGAGACGGGCTTTTTAACTTTGCCGGAAGCGGCTACGGGAGGCGATTTTGCCGTTTTGGGTTTGGGCGCTTTCGGTTTCTTCGTCGGTCCCTTGTTTGATTTTTTGGCTTTCGAAGGCGATTTGGTTTTAATCGACGCCGCTACCGCCGTTCCGGCGGCGCCTTTGGCGGTTTTCTTTTCGGCGGATTTTTTAGCTGCCGATTTCTTCTCCACGGACGACGCGGCGGCCCCGCTTTTTCCTTTTCCCTTCGGAGAGGCGGCGACCGCCTTTTTTACGGCGGGCTTCGAAGAAGCGCCACCACCACCACCTGCGGCGCCAGATTTTTCTCCGGTGGTTTTTTTCGGAGACGCTTTCTTCGTTCTGGTCACGGACTTCTTTTTTTCCGAGGATGAGGACGCGGCTCCGCTTTTCGCCGAATTAGAAGTCGAAGACGCCAATTTGAACGAACCGGACGCACCTTTGCCCTTGGTTTGAACCAAAGTTCCCGCAGCGACGGCCGACTTCAAGTACTTTTTAATGAAAGGAGCCACTTTTTCGGCGTCCACTTTGTAGTTGGCGGCCACGTATTTTTTTATGGCTTGCAACGAAGAACCGCCTCTCTCTTTTAGT
>NW_026844225.1:5759766-5764766 GCF_029955315.1 Cylas formicarius | reverse complement strand
TTGACACCTTGTCGACGGCGAGCGCGAAACTAGGTTTCGCGCTTCGAGTTCCGTCTAGGTACCCGGAATTTTGTCGGCGCTCCTCCTACTCCTACTCCTCTCTCCCCTTTTTTACGGTGGTCGAGTGGTCGTCGTAGTCGTCGAATTTAATCGCGGCCGACTTAAAGATCGACGCGAGATATTTTCGACCGAGCGTCAGCGACAAAAATTCGTTCGACTAAATAAAGACAAACTGTGTAATTTTTATTATCACTTTAATGATCCTTCCGCAGGTTCACCTACGGAAACCTTGTTACGACTTTTACTTCCTCTAAATGATCAAGTTTGGTCAACTTCCCGGACACATCGACGACGCCGAAACGCCATCGGCGTATCGGTCCGAAGACCTCACTAAATCATTCAATCGGTAGTAGCGACGGGCGGTGTGTACAAAGGGCAGGGACGTAATCAACGCGAGCTTATGACTCGCGCTTACTGGGAATTCCTCGTTCATGGGGAACAATTGCAAGCCCCAATCCCTAGCACGAAGGAGGTTCAGCGGGTTACCCGGGCCTCTCGGCCAGGGAGGACACGCTGATTCCTTCAGTGTAGCGCGCGTGCGGCCCAGAACATCTAAGGGCATCACAGACCTGTTATTGCTCAATCTCGTGCGGCTAGAAGCCGCCTGTCCCTCTAAGAAGAATTGTTTGTACGCAGACAGTAAAAACCGCGCGCGACAACGGGGCGAACCCCGAGCCGGCCGGCCTTTGAGATGTCTAAATACGCCTAGTTAGCAGGCTAGAGTCTCGTTCGTTATCGGAATTAACCAGACAAATCGCTCCACCAACTAAGAACGGCCATGCACCACCACCCACCGAATCAAGAAAGAGCTCTCAATCTGTCAATCCTTCCGGTGTCCGGGCCTGGTGAGGTTTCCCGTGTTGAGTCAAATTAAGCCGCAGGCTCCACTCCTGGTGGTGCCCTTCCGTCAATTCCTTTAAGTTTCAGCTTTGCAACCATACTTCCCCCGGAACCCAAAAGCTTTGGTTTCCCGGAAGCTGCCCGCCGAGTCATCGGAGGAACGTCGGCGGATCGCTAGCTGGCATAGTTTACAGTTAGAACTAGGGCGGTATCTGATCGCCTTCGAACCTCTAACTTTCGTTCTTGATCAATGAAAACGTTTTTGGCAAATGCTTTCGCTTCTGTCCGTCTTGCGACGATCCAAGAATTTCACCTCTAACGTCGCAATACGAATGCCCCCATCCGTTCCTATTAATCATTACCTCGGGGTTCCGAAAACCAACAAAATAGAACCGAGGTCCTATTCCATTATTCCATGCACACAGTATTCAGGCGAAGTTTTAGCCTGCTTTAAGCACTCTAATTTGTTCAAAGTAAACGTGCCGGCCCACCTCGACACTCAATGAAGAGCACCGCGGCAGGATTGAGTTGGACCGCCCGCGTGAACGGGCTAAGTCCACCGGCAGGACGTCTCGCGGCACGCCAGTTAACACCGCGGACGATGAACCGGCGGCGCGAGACACAAATTCGACTACGAGCTTTTTAACCGCAACAACTTTAATATACGCTATTGGAGCTGGAATTACCGCGGCTGCTGGCACCAGACTTGCCCTCCAATTGATCCTCGTTAAAGGGTTTAGAGTGTACTCATTCCGATTACGGGGCCTCGGATGAGTCCCGTATCGTTATTTTTCGTCACTACCTCCCCGTGCCGGGAGTGGGTAATTTGCGCGCCTGCTGCCCTCCTTGGATATGGTAGCCGTTTCTCAGGCTCCCTCTCCGGAATCGAACCCTGATTCCCCGTTACCCGTTACGACCATGGTAGGCGCAGAACCTACCATCGACAGTTGATAAGGCAGACATTTGAAAGATGCGTCGCCGGTGCGAGACCGTGCGATCAGCGTAAAGTTATTCAGAGTCACCAAGTTGAACGATGTCGGGCGCGAACCCGCCACCGATTGGTTTTGATCTAATAAAAGCACTCCTTCCGTCTCCGGTCGGACCTCTGTTTGCATGTATTAGCTCTAGAATTACCACAGTTATCCAAGTAATTGTGGGTACGATCTAAGGAACCATAACTGATTTAATGAGCCTTTCGCGGTTTCACCTTAATTTGGCTTGTACTGAAACATGCATGGCTTAATCTTTGAGACAAGCATATGACTACTGGCAGGATCAACCAGGGAGCTGTTCTACGTGTCGAGCGCGCCGCCGCCGCCGCCGCCACGGATGACGACGATCGGGCGCGGTACGACAACAAACAGTCTCTTTTTTAAAAATAATAATTACGCGCGCGAAACGCGTTTATTTTATTTTTAAATAGAAACAGACGCGACCACTTTGTGTGGCGGTGATAGCGTGCGAGTACGGAAATGAACCGTTCCCGACGCCACACTCGTTATTATTATTATTCGGACGCGATCCGTCCAATTTTTTTTTGTTGGTAATAAATATCGAGACGACGTGAGTGCGCGATCAAACAATCCGACTCGCGCGCGCATAATAAGCTTTAAAATGCGGCGCGCGTCGAACCGATGTGCCTCGGGCAACGAACGTCGATCGACGGAAATTTTCGGACATTCTCTCGATCACTCTTCGCTAGATTGAAAGCGACACGAGATTTCTCGAAAGAAACGTTCCGGATTCGCATATAAACTCGCTCGGTTAGATGAGAGTTATCGCAAATTTTTCGGAAGAAAAATATTATAGGGCGACCGCTTTCGAACCACGAAGTGCCAAATCTTACTTTAAAACACCCGCTAAGTTCGCGATCTAGCTGTATAAGGTGCGGAGCCTTAAAATGTTTTCGAACGCTCGAGCAATCGCTGCTACGAAGACGGGCCGATGGCAAACGAAAAACGGTCTACGTTCCCGTACCGATGAAGGAAACCAATTTTTCTTAAAAAATTGAACCCACGATACGAAAATGTTAAGCGAGCCAATTAATCGCGCCAAACGGTCGACTCGAAGGCGATCTAACGATCGAAAAAGCATTTTGCTCTGCGAAGGGAGAAGTGTCTATACGCACGACGCGGCGGTCGCGCTCGAGACCATCTCACCTATTATAGGTAACGGACCATTCCTTAGTCTTCCGAACGTTTCACGTGAAAACCCGAATATCGGCTGCGGCGGGCAAATAAAGTTCGGAGCGAAACTTTCGCTCGTGGTTACGTTCGATTTGGTTAAAGCGGGCACTTTTTCAAATATTTTTTTTTCTTTACTTACTTTTGTTAACTGACCGCCGGTTCCGGTTCCGACTTAAAAATAAATCGCCGTCCCCGGATTTTGTCGGACGATACTCTCCATCATTTTTAATTTCGGGTGTTTGCATTTTTTTTTCTCGCGATTTAATAAATTCATTATTAAACATTTATAAGTCCGTCTTCTTTAATATTGCGGACCAGCGGGAAGAGAGTTTTGTTTTTTTTTTTTTATTTTATTCATTTTAACATATACTCCCATAAAAGGTTTTTGCCGCTAGCCGCGAGCAGAGAAAAATAAGCAAAACTAACCGAAACAAAGCAAAAATAAGCAAAACTAACCAAAATTAACCGAATATAACCAAAATTAAACAAAACTAACCAAAAGGAACAAAAATAACCACAACTAAGCAAAATTAATCATAACAAACCAAAATTGGCCAAAGTTCGGCAAAACAAACCAAATTATCCAAAACTAAGCAAAATTAAGCAAAAGTAGTCAAAATTAACAAAAACAAGCCAAACTTATCCTGAACAAACCAAAACTAACGATAATTAAGCAAAAATAGGAAACGTTCACAAAAACTAACCGAAACGAACCATAACTAACTAATAGCGGCCGAAACTGGAAATAATAAACCAAAGTAAACAAAACTAAGCAAAATTAAGCAAAAGTAGTCAAAATTAACAAAAACAAGCCAAACTTATCCTAAACAAACCAAAACTAACGATAATTAAGCAAAAATAGGAAACGTTCACAAAAACTAACCGAAATGAACCCTAACTAACTAATAGCGGCCGAAACTGGAAATAATAAACCAAAGTAACCAAAACTAAGCAAAATTAAGCAAAAGTAGTCAAAATTAACAAAAACAAGCCAAAATTATCCTAAACAAACCCAAAACTAACGATAATCCTAACTAACCAATAGCGGCCGAAACTGGAAATAATAAACCAAAGTAACCAAAACTAGCGAAAATTCAGCAAAAGAAACCAAAATTAACCGTGTAACAAACCCAAATCAACCAAACCAAAAAAAAAAACATGCAAAACTTCACCAAAACGAACCACAATTCGCAAAAACTAAACAAACACAAACAAAATTAAGCACACTCAAATAAAAAGTAATCAAAACTACGTTCAACACGAACTGACCTAATTAAATAAAAAAATAGGAAAATTCAATTTTGCTAACCAAAAACGTCAATCGAAATAAACGCGAAACCGGGTTCCTGCCATTTATTTCGACGATAAGCACTTTTATCTAACTATGATTCGAAAAAAAAAAAAATAAGAAAGAAAGATATGAATAAACGAATTGATTAATATATAAAAATTGTGGTTCTGAAAAGAACCGTTTTTGGTGAATTTACACTCTCCAAGTCGACGCTCATTTATTTAGAACTGGTGTATTTTGTGACGGCTTTGGTCCCTTCACTGACGGCGTGCTTGGCCAACTCTCCGGGCAACAACAATCTCACGGCCGTTTGAATCTCTCTGCTAGTAATAGTGGATCGCTTATTATAGTGAGCCAAACGAGAAGCTTCGGCGGCAATCCTTTCGAAAATGTCGTTTACGAACGAATTCATAATGGACATGGCTTTGCTCGAAATGCCAGTATCCGGATGAACTTGCTTCAACACTTTGTAAATGTAAATTGCGTAACTCTCCTTCCTCCTGCGTTTCTTTTTCTTATCACTCTTCGAAATATTTTTTTGAGCCTTGCCGGCTTTTTTCGCCGCTTTACCGCTTACTTTCGGTGGCATTTTCTACAATCGATTAGACGCGCGCAAAGTAACG